>NC_083564.1:17011077-17314711 GCF_019925205.1 Metopolophium dirhodum
GTAAAAAGTAATAAGTTAGTAGAAAATATTGAAGCTGGTGTAATTCAAACAACTATAACGGATCATTACTCTACGATACTAGCAATTCCATTAGTAGAACAAAATAACTTTAAATCCCAATATAATCTTGAATCAATTAATTTTGATAAAATAGCTAACAATTTGAAAAATATACTATGGATAGATCTATACAACAGCAAAAATGTAAATAAATGTTGTGATATTTTTTATAGCAAATTAAATAATAGTTGATCCTTGGCAACGGAAGTTAAAAATATAAGTTTTAAGTACAAAAGAATAAAACAATGGATGACTGCAGGGCTACTGTGTTCAGCACGAAATAAACAAAAAATCGCAATGAAAGTTAAAAAACATCCAAATAATACAAATTTACTAAAGTATTATATCAATTATAAAAATAATTTTACAAACATTTTAAGACTCACCAAAATAAATTTTTTTAAAACAAAATTTAAAAATGTTACATCAAGTCCAAAATTGAAATGGAAATAAATTAAGGAAATTACAAACACTGAAGTAAACTCATTGAACGAAATAAAATCTATATTAATAGATAACAAAGTCGTAAATGCCTTAGATGAGCCACACGCTGTTTCAAATTTTTTTAATAGCTTTTTTACTGAAATAGGGAAAAATACATTAGATAATAACACAAATTTTAAAAATAACGAATTTAAAGATAATAAAAGTGATCTCTCATTATTTTGATGAAATTTTTTGTACAACAATTACAGAATCAGAAGTCACAAATATAATTAAGAATTTAAAGGATGAAACAGCTGCTGGAATTGATAAAGTAACAGTAAAACTAATTAAGTACATTGAATCAATTATTATAGGACCACTAACTTATTTATATAACTTAAGTATTAAAAAATGTACTTTTCCTGATAATTTCAAAATTGCAATAGTAACTCCTTTATACAAAGGTGGTGATCATAAATACGTAAATAATTATAGGCCGATATCAATGTTAAATAACTTTTCGAAAATTCTTGAAAAAATTATCAAAAATCGACTCATTAATTACTTAGAAAAATATAAACTACTGTCTAAACATCAATATGGTTTTAGACCTGGCTTAGGGACAGTAAATGCACTTTATAGCACCACGAGTCACATATATAATGCCCTTGATCATGGTGAAAAAACCTTAGCTGTTTTCTTAGACCTAGCAAAGGCATTTGACATGGTTAATCACGAAGAACTAATAAAGACTCTACCTAGTTTTGGCATAAAAACAACTAGTTTAAATTGGTTTAGAAATTATCTAAAAGATAGGCAACAAATAATTAAAATAAACAAAACATTAGGTCAAAAAAGGAAAATCATGTGCGGAGTTCCATAAGGTAGTGTTCTTGGTCCTTTATTTTTCATTTTATATATTAACTGTATATGTAATATAAATGTAGGTGGTAAAGTTGTAACATATGTGGATGACACTTGTCTACTCTTTACAGATAGCTCGTGGCCTTCTGTGCAACTTAAAGCAATATCTGAGCTCAAAAAAGTAGTAAATCTTTTTAACTCAAAGAAATTATCTTTGAATATAAAAAAACCTATTTTATGACATTCAGTATTTACAATTCAGTTATTCCTTTTCAGGAACTAACAGAACATTGTTGTAAAAATGTCGCTGAATGTAATGATATGTGTAAAATAATTTCAAGGGTCCAGTCTACCAGATATTTAGGTATAACATTTGACAGTAATTTTAAGTGGAACTTACATATAAATAATATAGTAATGAGACTACGTTCTTCACTCCACAAATGTTATAAACTAAAAAATATCTTGCCTGTTAATATATTGCGCAATAAATATTTAGCTCTATATCAATCAGTGTCCCAATATGGATGTTTAGTGTGGAGTGGACTATCCGAAATTTATTTAAAGCCATTATAACTTCAACAAAACAAAATTATAAGAATCTGTTTAGATGCAAAAACTATGGTAGGCTCAACGAATCAAAATTATAAAGAGTTTAAGGTTTTGCCTATTAGATCGGTTTACAAAAAAAAAGTAATATTTTAGTTAGATACAAACAGAAATACATGGTTCAATACAGAGTTATACAAAAATAAAAGACAACACAGGGCATTAGACGCATTAGTAAAGTATGTAAAAACAACGTGTGGTCAAAAATTCATAGACTACCTTGGGCCTACTACATTCAATTCATTAGATTATGATATAAAACAGAAATTACTATACTATAAAAACAAAAATCAAAAAAAAAAAAAATTAATGAATGAATGGTTATTGTACAATTTACCCTAAATCAAATTCTTTTTATATTATAAGCTAAGTAAATAATTTTAATCTATATTAGTTTTATTTGTGTATGTTTGATTATAATGTTTGTTTTTATAGTTTTCTTTTTATCATGTACAATTTCTAAAAACAAAAAAAACATTTGTTATTTGTATATTTAATTTTATATGGATTTAAAATTTTAATTTAGTATAATTTCTTTTATTAATAATTGTATTGCATAATTTAATAACTCTCTATCTCCAACACCAGCTTTGCTTAAAGGAGATAGATAATCGAAAATGTTATCTATAAAAATAATTTATGTATACCTATTCTTTCTTTCGATCAATAAAAAAAAAAAAATATAAAAATATATGATCCCATGCGATTCATTGCCTATTGAAATTGCCAACTCTATATGAATGATATGTTTTACGTATAATCATGGCAACCATTTATATACAAAATATTCCATCGGAAATTTCAAAATAATATATAAATGGTTGCCATGGTAATATGGACACACAGATATACAGACAGACGACATACATTCATTTATATATATATAGATAAGCTATTTTGTGAACCAATGTGTGTTTGGACGCGACCGGGATACTTATATTTGGTATAAAATACAACTTCCTGAATTCTGGTTGCAATCGGGCAACTCCGTGCTGGTCGACCACTTATTAAAATAGATTAAGTGGGTTAGGATAGGTTCTAAAAAAGACAAAGGTTAAGATAATGATAAAACTAAAATAAGTACGAACACTTTTATTTTTATAATATTCTCGGTAATATATAATTTAAATAATAAAATAATTTTTCATAAGTTTTCAAAAGTATGGTTAAGTAACAGCAATCAGTTATATCTAATATATAAATGTGAAAATGAAAACCTTTGAGTGATATGTTCTCGGAAACTACTGAACCGATCGTTATGGTTTTTTTTTTAAAATTGAAAAGCTCATTGCGGAGAAGGTTTAAGGCTTTTGATCGATTCTCTAACTTTAAAAACAAAGGAGTTATCAATTATCATAAATAATGACCAGTTACGTAGACTGGGTGGGTGAGGTTCGTGGTACGGCAACGGACGGCGGCTAGACGTGGACGCCCAAACTTCCCCTTCCATATCACCGTTGCGCGACGTGATAGTTCATATCGTTATTCTTGCTAATGGAAAACTATAATTATAATTATTTAATTATTATATTATAACTTAAATCAATACCATAGATTAAATATATAAAATAATATAATCTATGTTAATACAAAAAAAACACAATTTCTCGCATACTATAGTATTATCTAATCAATAATAACTCAAGTGCATAAAATAATATAATCTATGTTAATACAAAAAAAACACAATTTCTCGCATATTCTATAGAAATTCACCGCATTATAGTGAACGAAGGACGGACCGACCGACATTTTAAGAGAAGCTTCGTAAAAGTCGGAACGCTGCTTAATGTTTGTGCATCGACTATCGATGAATTGTCGAATATTCAAGATGCCTGCATTTAAATAGTAAACAGTACTAATAATAAGTAAATTACTAATAAAAACTTACTTTTAATTTAATTTAATTTCTATAATTTTTAAATTTTTATTCGTTTCTTTTAATTATTAAAATTTATCACAATGAAAAGGAAAATTAATTTAGGTCGTTCATCGAATATAATAAAACGTCAACGTTTACTTAGATTAAGTCAAAATAACAATGGCTCGCCAGATAACTGCAATATTAACAGCGATAATAATAATGATAATATAAATAATATATCTGTTACCAATAGTGTTGGTAGTATTAATGAAAACAATATTAATAACAACGAAAATTTAGATGAACCACAAGTTCCATGGCGTCGCCGTGAAATGTCGGCATTTACTTATGATAAATTAATAGATTATAAAAATAATTCTCACGTTATCATTGGAAATATGAATTTAAAATGTTATTATTGTCGTGCATTGAAATGGTCCAAAGAGCCTGCAGGTTTTTGTTGTTCAGGAGGAAAAGTTGTTTTGGAAGACATTGCTGATCCACCTGAACCATTAAAAAGTCTCTTAAATTTTTCTCACAATAATAACATTTTTTTGACATGATACGTGTTTATAATTCGGCTTTTCAAATGACATCGTTTGGTGCAACAGAAATTAGACATGGAAATTTCATGCCAACATTTAAAGTTCAAGGTCAAGTCTATCATTTGACTGGTTCTTTATTACCCACCGGAACTGAAGAACCAAAGTTTTTACAGATATATTTTATGGGTGACTCAGAGAATGAAGTGAAAAGGCGTTTGTCTATTGCTCCCAATACAGATAAACAAATATTATATGATTTGCAATATATGTTGCATAGAAATAATTCGTACATTCGTAGTTTTAAGAGTGCAATCGATTTGATGCCGTCCAATCTAGATGAATTTAAGATTGTTATTAGGGCCGACAGAAAACCACAAGCAGAGCATCGTGGTCGATATAATACTCCTCAAAATGATGAAGTAGCCATATTAATTGTCGGCCAAGAATTTTCAAAGAGAGATATTGTATTAAGAGCTCGAGATGATACATTAACACGCGTAAGTGAAATTCATCGTTCGTACGATGCGTTACAGTATCCTCTAATGTTTTGTTATGGACAGAATGGTTATTCTATTGATGTTTCGCAAGTTAATCCAATTACGAAAATTCCTCTTAATAAAACGGTTTCCGCCATGGACTTTTACTCTTATAGACTTCAAGTCAGAGAAAATTCTAATAATATACTTAGATACGGTAAACTTTTGAATCAATATATTGTCGATATGTACGCGAAAATTGAAACTGAACGGCTTCAATATCTAAGAGCAAATCAAACTAGATTACGAACTGAAATTTACACTGACCTTCAAGATGCAATGCAAGCTGACGGAAAGCCAGATCAAATTGGCCAGAGAGTGATTTTACCATCTTCATTTGTTGGTGGTCCACGCTACACGCAGCAACGTAAACAAGATGCCATGGTGTACGTACGAAATTACGGACGCCCTGATCTATTTATTACGATGACGTGCAATCCTCAATGGCCAGATATTCAATCATGTTTATTTACTAATCAAATACCCGCTGACCGGAATGATATTATCGCACGCGTTTTCAATTTGAAAGTGAAAAAACTTATAGATTTAATTACAAAAGAAAAAATATATTACGCCGGGTAATTGATCTACCTATATACACTTACAATAAGTTGGTTATTTTTTTCTACACTACAAATTCCCTAGAAATAATTTATATGGCAAAACAACGTTTGCCGGGTCAGCTAGTTATATTTATACATTCATGACAGTACTTTTTTAGATATAAATAATAATTGTTTCTTCTTCGTAGATCAAACCTAATAACAATATTCCTGTTCAAATATAATCATATAAATTATACTTCTGTGAATATTTAGAAGTAAAGCAAGACAATATCTCAAAATGTATCAATATGTATATATATATTATGTTTAGGTATAGCAAATACAATATTACCATAAAATATGAGTAGTGAGTACAAAATATATTAAATAATAATAATAATAATAATTTTATTTTGCAAATATGAATACAATACATTTCAAAAATAAAACAATAGACAGTATGCAACACTCCCTGTAAGCATAGCTTGTATTGGGAGAGTAAAGTTCAGATAATAATTTAAGTATACACGTTATTATGCCAAAAATGTCAGAAAGAATAAACACAATTTAAGATTAAACAAGGTATAAAAATTTAACAAAATACGAGCTAAGATTTGTTTAAATAATATCGAAGTTAAGATTATACGAAAAAAATTTAAATTCCTTAACACTCTTAAAGTTAAATAAATTAAAAATCAATTTTTTACATAAATTTGAAGTTTTGTACATCGAGTTCATTAAAAATAAGCTTTGTACTATAAGATTTGGATTTGCTCAATAAAAATTGAATAATACTATTTATTATGACTTATAGTTTCTCGAGGTGTGTGTTGCAAGTACAACACCAAAACATTATTCCATAACTAAAAATATATTGAACCAAAGCAATGTAAATGATTCTCTTCATCTTAATATTAAAGTAGCGTTGAACGTCTTTAAAAATAAAGAAAAAATTACGTAAATTGGAGATTAAATTTGATAATTATGTCATATAATTAATATGACATGACCACTTTAATACGACAAAATTTATCTTAGAATTTATATTATCGTATTATTAAATTTGGCAACATTGTACAATCGTGCAAACGTATTTACCCCATAAATAATAAATATATGGATATGGCATAACGGTCTTATTAGCGTTAATCAAGAGGAAAAAGGTGGATAAGTGGATGTCGCTCTGCTGTACAGTAGGTTACAAGTGGGTCACTGTAATGGATGGTGTTAAATTTGAATTCAATGATATAATATCATTGTATAAGAAAAAAAGATTCTGAGCGAAAACGGTCAGTCACCCTATGATATTACCAAGTATATTTGATGATATTATTGTGAATAAAGTAATTTATATATAACCTATTAACGTGGAGCCTTGTTTTAAATTTTCAATCCTTAGCCATAAAAGTTAAACATTTTATAAATTTTTAACCACAAAATAATTAATAAATTATAAATTTGATAAATGTTGTCAAAATTTGAACTTTAAATGCTTATAAAAAAAAATTGTGAATATGTATTTTTAATATTTTTCAACTGCTATTAAAACGATATATCAGGAGTCTAATATTAAATTTTCACGCTTTTTTACCCAACAAATAAAAATTTATTGTTATTTATAGAAAAAAAAACTAAAAAAATTGAAAACTGACAATGTCCGTAAACAGCTCAAAAAGAGTCAAAATATTTTCAACATTTTATGGTGTATAGAAAATGCTAATATAAACATTCAGTGAAATTTTCAAGTATCTACAGTCATTCGTTTTTTAATTACAATAAAATAAGAAAATTGTTACATGAGAAATCGAGTAAATATCAAATGTTGTAAAAATATAAATTTCAGACGCTCATAAAAATTTAATTTAAGTTTCTTCTAGACATTTTTTTTTTGATAAAGGTAGACAAACTTATGAGTAATCTTATATTACATTTTAAAATCTTAGATTTAAAAAGAAAAATTTTTATGAATTCTCATCAAAATAATTTGCTATTTTTCGTGATTTTTCCGTATTTTGTCAAAATTTGAACTTTAAATGCTTATAATTAAAAACTGTGACTAAGGATTTTTAATTTTTTTCATCTGCCTTTGAAACAATAACCTAGGAGCCTTCTATTAAATTTTCAAGCTTTTTTACTCAACAGATAAAATTTTATTGATATTTATAGAAAAAAAAACTAAAAGAATTGAAAACTGACAATGGCCGTAAACAGCTCAAAAAGAGTCAAAATATTTTCAAAATTTTATGGTGTATAGAAAATGCTAATATAAACATTCAGTCAAAATTTCATGTCCCCACGGTCATTTGTTTTAGAGTTACACCAAAAACCAAAATCGATTTTCTCGAAAACAGATTTTGCGTAAAAATTCCCGTTTTTCCTTAATTTTTCTTTTGTTTTTCACGTCGCTTTTGAAAACTACTGGGAAATTTTTAGACCCCCCAAAGTACCAACTAGATTCACTTTCCTATCAGAAAAGTTACTATTGAAGAAAATCCAAGCACTTTTACTGTCCTAAAAGGTGATGACAGACACAAAAATAAAAAAATAAAAAAAAACAAAAAAAAAAAACACACATTATTGTAGAATCAATACATTCATCGCTTCGCTCAGAATCTAAAATTGAGGCTAAATAAGTTATACCTAATCGATCATCGACTATCAACATAAAAAGCACTTAAATTGACTTCCCCTCCAGGACCGCAGCCTCAAATGTATTGAACATAGGCGTGGCCTATCCATATCTTTATTATCTATGATTTAATCCGAGTAATCGTTAACCAAAATGGTATGCACAAAATCATGTCCTACGCCCTTATATAGGCACCTACATAAAACAAAAATATAATTCGCGTCTTCGCACGATTTTATATTTTAATATCAAAAGTAGTATTCAATAATGTACTATTCGTGTTATTAATTCTTTTAACGCATAATTTTATTGTTAAATTGTACATGGTAAATTATTATAATTTATAGTCATTTTGTTGATTTTCTTCCACCGGTTCATCTGCCCATGGTTGTGGTTCGGCCGAAGAGAAAACGGCATACAATACACACACCGAAAAACATATTATCGTCATCAGCATAGCAGTTTCGACTTCGGAAAGCATCTATATTCAAATATAATTATGACAGTTAACAGTTAACTGCATTTAATACAAATAAGAAATAAAGACAATTTAAAATCTTTTTATATTATTACCGCATAACTCAATATTATATTTACGACATTGACTCACAAAAAATTGGTATAAGGGTAATTGGTATTACCCCCCCCCCCCCCACCCCTCGAAATTTTTACTTCCCTTCATTATTTACTCCTAAAGTCTTATAATGTAACCCCTTGAAAATTTACGATGCCCCCTAAATAAACAATGAAAATATCCATCCAGATTGTAAGACCAGAAATCAAAATAATGTGAATAGTGAATCTGTAATATTATAATAAAAGTATATACCATTATTTAAATGGATAATTAATGTACCTATCTATAATACGTAGGTTATTATTGAAATTAATTATTTGGTATAATATAGGCACTCACTTTTTTTAGTTGTTTCATATAATAAATAAATTTATAATATATACATAACTAAAATAACGTAATAGATAAACCTATAAAAAAATAGTTTACTTTAATCATAAATATATGTTATATAATACCTATGTAAAAAGTAAGAATAACGGTGAAATGTTCAAAGAAGGTAGGTCTTTACAGCGCCGGTGGAAGGGCAGGGCAGAAGGAGCATCTGCCCAGGGCCCCGCCATTTTGGGGCCCCACGCCTTGTATGGTATTTGATAATTTGTAAGCCCATAGTTTTGTTTTTAAAGTTAAAAATACAAGTCTCGGCTGGCCGTCTGCAGTTGCGGCTTGTGGGGTTGTCATATAATAAACGAGTGAGAGTAAAAATAAATAATAATGCCGACGTGCGACGGTGACGTTCAAAATAATCCGCTAGAAACAATATTTAATTGGTTATGTGCACATCAATTCCATTAAACTGTGGATTTCGTGTTTTTCTTGTCCTGGTTATATAGTTTATGTCATAAGAGTATTAGAGGCGAATAGACGATTAGGCGGTATTGAGTGTAGAAAATAGACGTACGATAGCGAATCGATTCTCGAGATGCACGTCCGCTGCGATTATATACGTATTTGTCAATTATCATTCTTTATTGGAAATCGCTGACTACTTCGCAACAAATCTCTACAAGCTCTTTCAGTACGAAAAAAATGTTGTGGTTCTTTTCCAAATATTTTGATAGCACTCCGAATAATACTCTTAATTCCAGCAACATCTGCTGGAGTTTTTCCAGATTGAAAGTAATTAAAAACTACTTAAGGAGTAGGTACTTTATCAAAGTGTAAACTTTCAAGCTTAGCTACTCTATCGATTGAACAAAAAATTACCGACTCATTAGATTTTAATGAAATGATTGCAATTTTTGCTGCGGCCAAAGATAGAAAAAAACAATTTTGAAATTTTAAAATCATGAATGTTTTTTAAATTTTTGTGTAAAACTTGTGTAATGATTATCGTCATCGACATCGTACATTAATACCTACGTTGATCACAACTAATATGCTGAGTGTTAGTAATGACAAATGTGTATATATGTATGAAATATATATTATGCTGACGCGATGTTTAGCTCACATCGTGTAAATAACCGACCGGGACACCTGGCGGTAGTGAGTTATGATAGAGTCTACAGTGAGGTAGTCGATAGAGTATATAGTCGGCGGTTGATATTTGGATGGTCAAGAATGAAGAGTCATAGTCGGTGGTCGATAGTGGAACTCGAGGGCTGACAACGACCTGAAGAGGACCTGCGGACGACCAGCTCAACCCACATTTGGACATCGGCACCCACGACACGCCATGGCCCGATCGGTAGCCCGGAGTTATAATTTATAAGTATACTTTCGTTGTTGTAATTTGTAGTAGATAATAATAATACATTAATATTCAGATATACATATATATATATATTACGTTGAGTACTTTGCTTCACATAAAAAAATTTACGCTTTGCACATTATACGAAGTCGAATGTTTAAGTACAGATGAATTTAATGCACTAACACCAGTAGAAAAAAAATTTGAATTCATAATATCTCAGAAAACGGTATCGTGGATATTTTTGTTAGATAAATCTGAAGTAGTCGGTTTTTTAAAATTTTGTAACATAGATTGTGAAGAATCGTCAACCCTCGTACACTTAAGGGATCTCGCGAAATCAGCAATAAAAACTTTTAGAGTTTGACTTCTTTAGATAATTATAACGATAGTACTGCAGATCTTACCTTTCCTGAAAATAATTTATCATTAGATTTCAATAATAGCCAGAAAAATCATTGTGAAAATAATATTAGCGAACCAGACTCACAGGTAGAATTAGAAAATAAAGGTACCGATACGGTTGGACCTAAAGACGTGGCCCAACAGTTAGAAAATCTCTTAATAGACCAATCACTTTCACCAATTGAAAATACTGAGCAACCGAATAATTTAAAATTTGAATCTGTAGAGGTAAATCAAAATAATAAATTGGACGCCAGTTCAAAAATTGATAATATAATTAAATTAAACACGAAAAATAAAATGGCAAGACCTCAACAATTTGAGCCTAATATTTTCAACGGTTCGGGCGATGAATGCGTTTTAGAATTTTTCGAGTACTTTAACGTGGTAGCTACTGCTAATGAGTGGTCTCCGCAAATAAAATCAACTTACTTGCCATTATATTTAAAACATTCCGCTTATAAATTATACAAGACATTAACAATTAATAACTTATATCCGACTTTTGATGAAATAGAACAAATATTTAAGGAAAAATTTGCATCGCCGGCTAGGAATCGTATGTAAAGAAACAAATTACGAAATAAAAAATTAAAATCAACAGAAAGAATATCGGAGTTCTTAGCAGATACTTTATACTTAATCAGTCAAACAAATTTCACCATTCCTGAGACCGAGAAAATCGATATAATATTAGAGGCACTAACACCAGAATATTATAACACCGTAACTATTATGAATAATGACACTTTAGACAACTTGGAAATTAATTTAAAGAAAATAGAAAATTCGAAATTGATGCACACAGATTTTCAAAATATAAGTTCTGTAGATATTGACACTCTTAGGAAAGAAAATGAATTTTTAAAATCTAAATTAAATAATATTAACAATGATAATAGAAATTTTAACCAGAAAAAGAAATGTAATAATAATATGCATGTGAATAGTCCTAGCCCATATCACAATCTTCAAAATAATCCAAACAATGCATTCAATAATAATATGTGCAATTACGACCCATGGAATAATAACAATAATGGTTATAGTAATCAAAAACAGAATTCAAATAATTGATTTAATCCAAACAACAATTTTAATAATCAAATGTATAATGCAAATGATTCATTTATTCCAAACAATTTTGTTAATAATCAAAATTATCACCCAAATAATACTTTTTATCCAAATAATAATTATAACACAAATAATGAAATTAGACCGAATCAATATATAGATCCTAATAAACACTTCCATCGAAAAAATACATATAACCCTCCAAATCATTTTAATAGTAATAATGGATATACACAACCAAAGTGGAATGATAGGCATAGAAATATGCCTAACCAAAAAAGTCAGCAATATTATAAAAATAATGTATATAATAGTAATCAATGTGCAAATTTTAACGAACAAAACGTAGGCCAAAATTATCAAAATCCATCGCATGCTACAAATGGTATTAGTCAAAATAATGTAGACGTAAATAACGTGATGAATCAGCACGCTATCGGTCAGGTGCCTGATAATGATACACGTAATTTGAATAAAACATATTTTCATAATAATCAAAAAAACTATTAAGGCAAGAGAGAGTGGTTAGACTCCCTCTGTGCCAGCAAAAAAATTCTAACGATACCATTTCTAGTACAACATTGTTGGAAACAATAATAGCGAAAAAATATAAAAATGACGAAACCTTATTTCCAATTCCAAAACAATTAAAAAACTTAAAAATTAACGATAAGCATAATGAAATTGATATTAATAAAAACACTGACATAGACGATTATAATATAGATAGTTTATTCAATGAAAAAAAAGTAGCAGTCATGAGTGACCATAATATTCATCACAAATTCGCAAGTAAAAATTCAGTAACTGTTGAACAGCAAAAAAATAATGACAATACGACACAAAAATGTATAACGACGTGTAATCCGACCTCGCTTCCGGCAGCATTCGATCCAGGTCAAAGACTTGAGGTAGTAGGCAAAATTGAAAACGTAGAACATAATTTTGTAATAGACACAGAGGCCACTGCGTCTATAATTAATGCTGACAATTTACCAGTAGGAATCACTCCAAAGGCAATCGATTGCGTAAAGCTAATTACGGCAAACGGCTCCGATTTAGAACTACTTGGTATTATTAATACAGTTGTTGTATTCGAAAATATTAAATTCCCTATTAAATGCATGGTAGTTAGGAACTTAGTTGGACCTAGTTTAATAGGTACAGACTTTTTAGAATTATATCAAGCCAAAATAAATTTTGTTAATAAACAGATAGTTTTAACAGGTGATAAAGGTTTAGTTGTTTTGGAATTCGATCAAAAACGTAGAACGTCAGATAATATTAAATTGAAAATTGAAAAAAATAGTTGATGAAACTAAATTAAATAAGGATACAGATAATGACAACAAAATTGAAAAAATAAGAAATTAAATATTAATTTAGCCAACGTACGTGAAATTGTTAGATGCAGTAGTAAGTTGATTGAGGTCCCGGGTGACGGATTTTGTGCAATATATGCGTTGACAGTAATGCTGGCAACAAATCTCTACAAGCTCTTTCAGTACGAAAAAAATGTTGTGGTTCTTTTCCAAATATTTTGATAGCACTCCGAATAATACTCTTAATTCCAGCAACATCTGCTGGAGTTTTTCCAAATTGAAAATAATTAAAAACTACTTAAGGAGTAGATACTTTATCAAAGTGTTAACTTTCAAGCTTAGCTACTCGATCGATTGAACAACAAATTACCGACTCATTAGATTTTAATGAGATTATTGCAATTTTTGCTGCAGCTAAAGCTAGAAAAAAAACAATTTAGAAATTTTAAAATCTTGAGTGTTTTTTTAAATTTTTGTGTAAAACTTGTATAACGATTATCGTCATCATTGTAACTTGTAGTAGATAATAATAATACATTAATATTCAGATATACATCTATATATATAAAAATAAGTGTACATTTTGAATAAATCTTATAGCTCAAGATCCACCGAACCGATTTCGATAAAAATTTCAGGACATATTAAGATTGATATGTAGATGGTTTCTGTGAAGTTTGTTCGCTGTGCGATATGTGGTTCCGGAGTTATGGCCTCTTAAGTTAGTACGATGTTTCGCGCGCGCGGTTTCAGCGTACGACGTGCGTGCGTGTGTTTCCATGCGATAACGCGAATAGGTTATTATTATTATCTATTAATAATCTGTTATTTATCGACGTCGTACGCGGAATGCGTACAATACTAATAATATGTGATAATCGAGATAATAATATAATTTGTATCGCTTTTTTGTTCGCTTCAATTTCATTTTACATGTAAGTAAAATTTAAAAACTTCTTTCTTTACAGCGAAATAAAAATTGTGATAATTTGTTTTTAGTGCGGTGTTTTTTCGTGTTTTTTTTCGTTAGGTTTGGTTAGGTTAGGTTAGGTTAGTTTGTGAAAATCATATTGTTTTATGAAGTTTTTACGCTGTGGGATAAGTGGTTCCGGAGTTATGGCTATCATTTTAAATATTAGTATAGATAAAAATGAATGTTTGTGTGTAGATTAGACCTCTGGGGAAAAGATAGGCTAATTATAAAAAGTGTTAAATTTGTTTTTTTTTTATTCATCGGATTTCAGTACGGTTGCGTTAGGCTTTTGCATTAATTGATTATATAAATCCTCCGTATGTGGAATTAAGTAAAAACGACAAACTTAGTACAATTTTGATACTTTAGAGTTAAATCGTACACTTACGTACAAACAGCACGCCGGGGTCCGTGATCTACCGCAGGTAGATTGCCTACCTGATAATGTACTGCCACGAATCAGAACTTTTATCCCGGGCAACAGAAAAGTTAAGATAAATTTTGAACACCATACACCATACGCCGAATATTAAATAACGAATTGAACAAAGTTTGAGTAATATAGAATTGGTACATTTAACGGGCAACGAAGTGCCAGCGGGATCAGCTAGTATATATATATATTATATATATTACGTTGAGTACTTGCTTCACAAAAGGTAACCCTGATCCCTAGAAATAATATCACACACCGTGGTCGAGTCTCTGAGACCTCGTTAATATAAACAGAACGACACCTGATCGGGTAAGAGCCCAGGTGAAGAGGAGACGTTACAGACCATACCTAGAGGCCCACCGCTTTGACCTATTCACCGACAACTCGGCACTCACATGGCTCCACGGAGCCCAAAACACAAATTCCAAGTTAACCAGGTGAGCACTACAGCTGCTGGCTAACCTGGACTACAAAACCACACATGTGCCCGGCGTACAGAACGAGGCACTGGACATGCTATCCCGCAACTCAACCACCGGGCCACCGGTAGATGAGGAACGACTAGTAGGAGTACCCAACTCACCACTCACCACCCCTACTAGCTCACCGGCCGACAAGCTGTTCGCCACGACGGACCCGGCTAACACCACTAGTGGTTCCACAATCACACACGCTATGCTCGTTACATGGCAGGCCAATGACCCCAATACACATGACATAGCGCACAACATGACAACGGACGACCCAGCGCACAATACCGAAAGTACCACGGATAAGAAAAAACAATACATTTCCACCGACGGTCTTCTGCGGAGAAATTTGGACGAACACACACCCGTAGTCATCCCAAAGGACAAAACACAGAACGTGATCTGGGCATACCACGATCACGTACTCGCAAACCACCCAGGCTGGAAAGAAACGTACAGGGCGGTAAAACAACGGTTTTTTTTTTTGAAAGGACAAAAAAAAGACATCCGACTGTACGTCAAGTCGTGTCACATATGCGCGTGTACCAAACCACTAAACACGCGCCCAGATGACCCCGAGACAACCAGAATACCCCGATACCCCTGGGAGGTGATTAGCATAGACCTCATGGTCCCCTTCCCGCGTAATAGTAGGGGAAAACAGTATATAATGGTCGCCACGGACCTGTTTAGTAGATGGACCGAGGCATACCGCCTCGGAACAGCCACTACAAAAACAATAACTGAAACGCTCGAACGAGAATTCTTTTCACGTTTCGGATACCCCCGTATGTGCTTAAGCGACAACGGCCCACAGTTCGTAGCAAACGATATGCGTAAAGCGATCGAACAGTGGGGAGCCGAGGGCTGGACAACTCCGCTATATCACCCGAGGGCCAACCCAGTCAGACGCCGTAACCAGGAATTAAAAAAAGGTCTACGCGCACTACTCGTCGACGGCAACTACAACACCTAGGACACCAAGCTAGCCCCCATACTTTTTTCGATCAGGAACAGGCGTAACGACCGGACAGGATATCCACCATCGGTACTCGTCCTCGGGAGAGAGGGCAAAAGGCCGGGGGACTGGATACTGCCACGGACAGCGGACAACCCGATCGAACAAATAAATATGGATAGGGTGAGTCACGAAAGCGATGTACTGATCGCATCACCGGTAACAGGTGGCCCGACGGACACAAAGTACAAAACAGGTGACATGGTGTACTACAAGGCGCAACACCTGTCAAACGCGCACAAAAAATTTCACGCCGGCTTCGCACCGAAATGGTGGGGACCGGTAAAGCTGCACAAACGCGTAGGCAAAGGTGTGTTTATCACAGACCAACAGCCAGCACGCAAAATACATGTGTCCTGCCTCAAACAGGCGAACACCGCATAGCCCCAAACACCCCCACCCAATCCCCCCAACAATAAACCCACATTAGCATTTAAGGTACATCATTTCAGTCGGAACAGCACCAGACCACCAAATGGAGCGACAAGCCCCGACGACACACGGCACCCTCCAACAAGCGGTGGAACTGTTAGAACGCAGCCAACAGCTGCTGAGGTCGGCCAGCCTGGAGGAGGGCACCAGCACCACCGCGGCGGCACGGGTACGTCAGGTGACTACGGCACAGCTGCAGCAGGACCCAGTACTGTGGGCCGCCTACACGCGTGGGTGGGAAGACCACACCGTCGTGTTCCAAAGGGCGACGAACGGCGAACCCACAACCGCAGTGCGGCTCAATAGGTCGCGTAGCCCCAGACGGGTGACCCGACCGGCGGCCAACACCCGACCGGCAACCATGGCACGACCAGCGGCCAACCCCCGACCGGCGCCACCACTGCCGACAACAAGGGCACCACCACGACCACTGATGGAGCGTCCAATACCGGCGCCGAGGTCATCAACCATCCAACCTACAGGAACGGCCGCCAACCCGCTGCCAGCGCCGAATACCACCGCCGATACGACAACACCGAACACGCTGAACGCCCGCCAACGCCGGAATAAGCAGCGGATGCGAGACTACAAGGCCAAACACCAGCAGACGTCCCAGCAACACCGCCTGGAAAAACCGGCACCAACAACAACCCCCTGGAAAAACCGGCACCAACAAAAACCCCCGCCCCAGACCAGTCACAGCCAGGGCCTGCGACATCAGACCTCGCCGTGGCCACGGTGCCGAAAGTGACAAACACTACAGGAGCAACCGGAACCACGGAACAATTAACAGCCGCGACCCCCCAAACCACGGATATGGAAATATCCCCGGAAGAGGAGGTGGACCTGTTAGGAGAGACGGCCGCAGGCATGGCTGACACCGAGGACATGGAGGTCAGCCTCATTTACCTTAGTCCCCCCCCCCACGTCACCCCAAAACGACTAGACACCACCAGGGCCACGCCCGCTGAACACAGCCGGAAAGCTGGTGAACTGGATTGCAACACTGACTGGTTTTCGACGACCCGCACGAGACGAACTACGCACGTCCCCGCCAGTCGTTTTTTTCTTGTAACGGTTATTAATTAGTGTTCATAACCTTGTCTGTAATCGTTTTTATTGATGATACTTTCGTTTGGGTCAGTGACGCCACCGAATAAATAAAGTTAAAAATTGTATTCGAATCATTTGTTTCTATTTTATATATAATTGGTTACCTCAACACACCTCACCCACGCGGCACCCATTAGGTCCGCATCATATTTATATTTTATTTGTTACATTATGTTACATTATGATTGTGTCTTCTCCCAACAAGGTCCGCGCCTATGGGACACCTGTTTAAATATATAAATAAATAAATAAATATTAAAAACTACTTTGTAGAAAATACACGGTTTTGATTGAAAAATACAAAAAAAACTAACTTTAACTTTTAAACTTCATTAAGTAATAAGAACTTCTTACTTATAGCCTATAGGTACGATTTGTTGATTAACTATAATTTTTTGTCGGGTGGAATTTACATGTACCTACCTTATTTTACCTGTAGTTAATTTCGGCCGGAATATACCATTTTTGGGCGGAATTTATATGCACCCTTACTACACATTAGCATCCTTTTACTAATCAAAATTACGAATATTTAATGTAGGTAAAAGTAAACAGTTTTGTAAACACAATAAATATTTGAGGCGCACTGACACGACGCGTTCATACCAGATGGCGATTGACGGTTATCGCTGAACGGTCCCCAAAGTCTGAAAGTCGAACGTGGTGTGTACCAATATTGCAGGTGTTGAGATATGCGTATAAAATCGAGTTCAAAATATTTGTTGTGGAACAAACCATGTCCATGTTAGGTCCAATTATGGTAGCCGGAAGCCGGTATGTACTCAAGGCAGTAAACTATTTTAATAAAAGGTTTCCAACAAAATTTTTCACTTATAACGAAACAATTAAGTTTTAGCGTTAAGAAACAATATTTTTTTATGAGCATTTGAATACATGGTTTTTACGATTTTGTATATTTTTGTAGTAATTTATTGAATTCAATAAGAACTTAAATTATTTCCTTAGCTGGATGGCTTAAAAACATATCAAGTCTCAAGGCATTTATTATTTATTAACTCACTTACCACAGTAATCACGCGTATTCGGCACCACTGACCTAGAACTAGGCTCACGCACCGTCTCCACTCAGAATCGATTTTTGTATCCAATGATTTATCATTAATTCAAATATAAAAAACCAAAATTACAGTGACATACTCAGCAAATACTATACAGCAGAGAGGTACCCACTTATCTAAACATTTTTTTCTTTATTTTGTCGTTAAAAAATAACATGTTTTTGCTTAAAATAGTTTTAAATTTACTTGTTTATATTCAATAAAACAGAAAATATTTGAAAGATCGGTGCTGCAAGTCTCAACTTTTAATTGTTGGATAACAATAAATTAATAATCGAGTAAATAGGTGTCTGTTTTTATACTTCAAAACATTTTGTGTTGGTGACTGAGGCACTAACGACTGATCTAGTAATGCGATAATATTTTTTAAAACTGATTTGAATTCGTTATTATGATTACTTGAGATTGGCCATTTCACTTTTTTCAATTTCACATCTATAAATTTAACATGAATATTTTGAATCCATTCATTTTGTTTACAATATTAAGTATGGCAAAGAGGTCTAAATATGTATCGTAATGGTTGTGATTTAAGTGTTGGAGTACTCACTACTCAACAATATTTTATATGCGGTAATTAATTTGATATTTTTATATTTTAATTTCATAATATATTTAACATAATCGTATAGGTCGGAGGAAATTAATATTATGCATAGTTAGGTGGTAATTATATTGCACGAAAATGATAATTAACTATAAAAAGTTACAACAATAAAAATGTTAACTAAATAACTGGGTTAGTTACAAACAAAAATAATTAACATGTAGATATTTTAAAATTCCTATAATTTCACCCCCCCCCCCCCCAACCAACATCACAAACGGATTACTCAAATTAAACTCTGTAAACGTTAAAATTAATTATTTGAGTATGTAAATCACAGTTTTTGAAAAATTTAAAAAATAATTTTTTTATAATGGAATTTATAATAATTTATTTTTTAAATTATAGGCCATTCGCTAATTATTCATTTAACCTTTAACATTTACCTTTGAAGTATAAGTGTAAATATTTAAATATACCAAATTATCGAAATTACATCTTCTGATGTAAATTTGTTAATCTGAGATATGATTTCGTTTTGACTTCTGGTTATAACTGTTGGGTTTGTTAAATTGCCCAGTAGTAGTAAATTTAACGAATATTAAGGCATTGATAAGTCGCAAACGAAATACTCAAATTAAATTCTGTAAACGTTAAAATTATTTTTTTGAGTATGTTTATAGATTTTCGTTATCGAAAATAGGTATTGCCATTTGAAAATCGAAAGTTGATAGTGTTTTATCAAAAAAGGGTGCAAGTTAAAACTATCAAAATTTTAACACAGTGTAAAATAGTAAAACCTAGAAAGTTTAAAAAAAAATTATTTTAAAATTCCTAATATTTCCCGAGGTATTAACTGGTTCAAGATAAAAAAATCCTCATGTCTATATATAATTTGTGCACTGCCTGTTTACCTGCTCCAAATTTTCGTCATTATTCACATAATATAATAAATAGATTCAAACAATTAAAAATAAATTGGATTAATTCTATTGAATCGTTATCATAATAATATATTATATAGTCATATAATATAATGAATAGTTTAAGATTTTATAGTTTAAAAATAGTAAAGATACATATTATAGGCACGTTATATACAATATTATTATGTATATTTATAATATTATTACTTTTTAAACATTTTTCTGTGTAGTTTAAATTTTTAAATGTTTAAATATACAATTATATGCCATAGTACTATACACGAGTATTTTAAAAGTAGTCTTCATTGAATCCATAAATTGGTAAATAAGTTGTTCACTAGTTATAGTTATTACTTATTTTAACAATTAAATGCGGTAAAAAATAACGGTAACTGACAGTCTTGGGTAGTAGGTATTCCGAATAAAATATTTTGGAATTGGAATACCTTCTATAAGTATGACAATGATAATTAACTATAAAATGTTACAACAGTAAAAATGTTAACTAAATAAGTGGGTTAGTTAAAAACAAAAATAATTAACTAGTTAAGTTAATGCCCACCTTTGCATCATGTATAGTATAGAATTATATATTAACATTTAGTGAAAATCTCAAGGATCTCAAGGTTAATCGTTGTTGAAAATATAAAAATTTGCTTGTTTTATATATTTTAAATTGTTGTTGGATTGTTGCTAGCTTTCTGCGGATAATATTATGTAGAACACACGATAATATTCAAACTGTGTGTGTACAACTGTAAATTATTTATTTATTTTGTATGCATTAGGTACCTTCGTCCTACATACCGCAAACCAAAATTGTAGTTTTTTACCATTTCAATTTACCATTGTAGTTTTTTACCGTTACAAATAACCATTACATTTTGGTACTTTTACATGTTGAACATTTTGTGTTATTATATTCTATTTCTGTGTGTGATTACAAATTTTAAAAATGTCCAGTAAACACCTACATAGATCTCATAAGTAATTTAAACATTTCACTTTTTCCAACTTCACCCCCCCCCCCCCCCTCACAACATCTATAAGCTTAGCTTCAATATTTTGAAATTTCTGAATTTTCAAAAGAATTCAGATCAGTTTTTTGAAATATTATCGCATTATTAAATCGATTGGTAGGATAGAACAAACAAAAAAGCGGGAGCGGTAAGTCGTTGCGGGGTGGAGGTCAGGGGACAGGTGTTGCGTAAAATTGTTGTTTACTTTATGTTTTAAACGCGCAATAGCTTACTTATAAGTAGAGCTGTAAATCACAGTTTTTGAAAAATTTGAAAAATATTTTTTTTGTAATTGAATTTGTAATAATTTATTTTTTAAATTATAGGCCATTCGCTAATTATTCATTTAACCTTTAACATTTACCTTTGAAGTATAAGTGTAAATATTTAAATATACCAAATTATCGAAATTACATCTTCTGATGTCAGTTTAAAACGAATGCAAACATTTCCAAACGATAAGAACTAGTTAACAAAAATTCAAACGCACTAACTACCATGACTTATAAAAACAACTTAATTGAAATAATGAATGAATTAGATATTATGTATTTTAAATGTTAATATAATTTAACTTTTAAGCACGGTCTTAGATTAAAAGCTTTTTAAGTTTTAACTGTCATATAAAAATTATGAAGTATGAAGTGACAACCATTATCAATTATCAGGTTATCAATAAATAACCACATGTTATGAAACATTTCGTAAACATCACGGATGTGTTTGGCTGGGAGTAGTGATAAAATATTAATGTCCAATTCGCGTGACCTTTGTACTTATAAGATATTATCAATTATGATCGTTACGACTTATGAATATTGTTAATCTGAGATATGATTTCGTTTTGACTTCTGGTTTTAACTGTTGGGTTTGTTAAATTGCCCAGTAGTAGTAAATTTAACCAATATAAGGGCATTAATAAGTCGCAAACGAAATACTCAAATTAAATTCTGTAAACGTTAAAATTATTTTTTTGAGTATGTTTATAGATTTTCGTTATCGAAAATAGGTATTGCCATTTGAAAATCGAAAGTTGATAGTGTTTTATCAAAAAAGGGTGCAAGTTAAAACTATCAAAATTTTAACACAGTGTAAAATAGTAAAACCTAGAAAGTTTAAAAAAAAATTATTTTAAAATTCCTAATATTTCCCGAGGTATTAACTGGTTCAAGATAAAAAAATCCTCATGTCTATATATAATTCGTGCACTGCCTGTTTACCTGATCTGGCGAAACCACAGCCAAGGGCTTGTGAGTTTCGCTGGGCGTCGCAGGGTTGACAGACTGCGGCGCTCGCCGAAGGCCGGGGCGTCCTCGTCGCGGTAGATGGGTACTGACTTTTAAGTTTGCTAACACCGAGCCCTGTCCGATTTACGGCTTGTTAAATGAACCTGCCGGTGACACGAGGCTGCGGTTAGGGCGATGGGCTGACGCGAGTGGGCTGACGGGGCAGGGCAGCTGGGCCTCGGCGGCGCTCCCCTAACGGGGCGCGCCGCCAGGGGCTGCCGGTCGGTACCAGCGATTCAGACTCGTCGGGACTCGACCAAGTCGTGCCCGGGCGAGCATCGGCCAAGTCCCCGGGGCCCCCTCGTGGGACCCAGGGGACAAACAGCCATCGTAGCAAATACTTGTATGCCCCAGGTCTCCCGCGGTAGGACTCGCTCCGATCTCGGTAGACTGGGGAGACCCGGTGGAAATCCGGTGCGAGGGAAGCACGCTGCGCGCAGTGCAACCCACGCGGAGCGGGCGACATCGCGCCTCGCCCCGACAGCCGACCTCTCAGGTATTCAAAGACCGAGTCGGCGAGTCGACAAGACGCGGCGCGACCGGGTCGCTCACGGACGACCGGCCTGAGCAAACGAGCGGGGTAAGCCCGCGACGAATGTCTCGGGCTAGGCGTCCGACGAACGCACTTAACGGGGCCGACGACGGCGGGCGTGGAGTGGTGAACCTCGCCCGACGGAGACGGTCCCACGCTGTCACAGCGTACAACAGTTAGCTAACGAAGCGGGCTAAGTCGGAGGCGCGGCTGGGATATCGGCCGTACTCCGATTACAATAGCACCGGCAACCCGTCGCCGAAAAGCGAACTCGGAGGCGGTCCGCTACATCCATCCGATACAATCCGCAAGCTCGCTGAACGACTGTAAGCTGAGCACGGGAAGACTGTTACCCCGAGGAGAAAATATCGCTTGGTTGGCGTCGATTCCCGAGCTAGCGTCGAGCGCAACTGGTCCCCCGAGGACCCGCGAACTTCGTTCGTCGTCAAATCACTATTTGCCGTCGTAAGACTGAGACCGCAAGGAAGCCCGTGGTAATCCACATTTGTGGCGGGCGGGCAGAAGGCATCTTAGCATCGACCGGAGGAAGCGGCGTGGCGCCGGCGGGCTTGGCCGTCAACGAAACCTTACTGGCTAAAGAAACTGCTGGGACGGTGGAGCGGGCTGCCGGGGCCGACGGCGCGCCCGTGGAACCCTGAACGATGCGCATATCATGCGCTACCCGGAACTCCGTGGGCGACGGAGTGCGGGCTGAGTCTCGGGGCGCGGGCTGGAGTCCGGCCCGGGGCGCCGGGGACTCCCGCCATGAGAGCACCAACGACGCGAGCCGTTGCGAAAACTGACACAGCTCTCGCGGAGGGACGAGCCCCGGTGTCGGCCGGGTCCGGACTCCGGGCCGCGCGCCGCGGGTCACCGGCTTGGCCGCACGCGGATGACGGATACGCACGAGAAGATCCATCGGAGGACCTACCCGACCGCAAGCACGGGGAGCGCCGCCACGGGCTCACCTCGGTGGGCCAGACGGCGCTTTCACGGCGGACCGGCCGTGGGGGACCCGACGATGCTCTGGGTGCCGGTCCCGCCCTCACCAAGACGGACCACGTTGATAACTTGCTGGTCAATCTTGCCCGAACCGCGGCCGGTGACACAGGATCTTAACGGAGCAAGCCTACAGGTTCCAAGTCCCAGGGACTATAACTGTGGTACCTTCTGGGGCAGACCGCACTGGGGCATGTGCCCGACATATGTGTCGGGGTTGCCCATGACCTCCGGGAAGTTCCACACTGCACTCACCTTCTAAAGCGGCGAGACCCAGCTAGACTTAGAAGCGAATACTAGGTTAGCGAAAGGTCCCGGAGTAAGAGTGGAAGGCGTGTGGGCGTCCGCAAAAGGCCGTGCCCTTGGGCGCCCACGCGATAAGCTCGTCCTCGGTGGTACGGAACTGTGGACGGGCGAAAGAGGGCCGCGGCATCGAGACCGCTTCCGACGAGCTCCGCGTGGTAGCGGGGCTGGGTGGAGACGCGGGACTGAACAGGTCCCCCGTCTTCCCTCGGGTGATCCCCCGTCCCAATCTCTCGACGCCAGTGGAGGGCGCATCTCCGAACCGACTCACCCGGTGATATGGTGAGAACTCAGCGCCTTGGTTGCGCGCCGTTTAAAGCAGACTACTAATCTTATGACACACGATGGTACAGAATAGAGACACCCCGTCGGGCCGAGGTCCGGTAGGTGGGAATTCGGATTTCGGGGTCCCACCACCAACATGTATAAGACTTAGTTCTTCAGAGGCGGAGCCGAGCAGCCCGTCAACAGATAACCCCCTATCCGGCCGAGACGCTGGTGTCACTCCGGTCGATGCCACCGTGCCGGACCCACCGCCTCGTAAAAAGAACGGCAAATGGAGGAGAGGGCGGAAAACGCCAGTACGAGTCAGACCTCAAAAAGAAAGGGTCGACCCTGGCATAGGTCAATTGGCCCTCGAAAGCGATAACATAACAGACAGCCCCGAGGATCAGCCAGCTTGAACTGAAAACGGTGAGGCGCAAGGAACGGCTATGTCAGTTGACTGCATAATTAACACGGACACTAGCAGGCTTGCGGCCCTAGGGAAAGACGAGATGCTAATTAAAGTAATGCACGAAATCGAGCAATTATTGGTAAGCAAGACTATAGATATTTGTTTAATACAAGAGCCCGCAACCGATGGCAAAGGGGTCCACCTACTAGACAGGAGGCCCTTCAAGGTAATAGCTAGCGGCAGCGAACCTAATTCCGCTGTCGTAATAGTGAACCAAGCCATAAGCGTCCTGGTCCAAAGACAGATAAGTACCTCGCACAATGCCGTGGCCACGATCGCTAGGGACGATGTCCAGCTCACGCTGATATCTTCCTATTTCCAGTTCTCGGAGCCCACCCAGGAGTGCGTCGACGCCCTGGACTCTATTATGGACGGACTGGACGGCGGCGTACTTGTGGGTGCCGACGTGAACGCGAGGTCCACGGTTTGGCACGACGACCGCCGGACAAGCGAGGTGACATAGTGGTGGACTTCATCAGTCAAAGGAACCTAAGAGTTCATAACCGGCCGGGCGTACCGACGTTCAGGAACCGCGGGTCGGCGAGCCTGGATGTGACTCTGTCGTCAAACAACGTCAGAGTCGTGGACTGGTCCGCCACTCACGACCTGACGTCGAGCGACCACGCCCTAATTCGTTTCGACATCGTTACGCGGAAGAACGCGCACGTCTGTCCAGAATAGAACGCTCGAGGCTATAACTACAGCCAGACGAACTGGACCAAATTCTGTAAGACCTTAGGAGACCTGAGAGACGGTAGGAAAAGGGACCTCGAATGCCCGGACGTCGAAAGTTGTACGATAGCGCTTTCAGACGTACTGAGGGAAGCATGAAAAAAGCACATGAGAAACCCGAAGGAAAGCAGGCACAGACCCCCTCCGTGGTGGAACGATACCCTGGGCTGAGAACTGGACACCCTCGGCCGTTGGAAGGTTAGGCTCAGAAACGCTACCAACACACTGGTGCGTTGGGCTACACGCGCCAAGTTTAGAAAGCTGAAGGCGGCCCACAAGAAACATTGTTTCCAAGCCAGGCGGACAGCCTGGCGTGAGTTCGTTACGGAAACGGGGAATAAAGAACCCTGGGGCCCCGTCTTCAAATGGCTGAAAACTGGCGGCGCTAGACCCTCTGAGAGCCTTCCAACAGCCGTTCGCAAAAGCGACGGCACGTTCACCACGTCTCTGAGGGAAACCGGGGAGAGACTGATGGATACCCTGGTTCCCAGCGACAGTTACAATAACGAGAGTCCTGAGCAAATAGTGGCCAGGACGGAGACGGGAGTGAGGGTCGGCTACTTCGGTAAATGGTCTGAGGACCCCGGGCATATCGAACCCTGCAGTGTTGAAGAGGTCAAAAGGGCCATATGGCGGATGGCACCTAAAAAGTCCCCAGGCATGGACGGTATAACGGCCAAAGTCCTAAGGCAGGCCTGGCCAGCGCTCGCGGAGAACAGAACACAAGCGTTTAACAACTGCCTTCAAGCAAAAAGGTTCCCGAGCGCATGGAAGACGGCCAGGCTGGTCGTGATCAGGAAATCACCGGACAAGGACCCATCCGAAGCCAAGTCATACCGTCCTATAAGTCTCCTCCTAGTACTCTCTAAGGCGCTAGAGCACGTCATAGTAGAGAGAATCCGACGCGACACAGATGCGCACATGTCGAAAAGACAGTTCGGATTCACTAAGAACCTCTCGACAATCGATGCAATCCAACACGTACTCAACTGGTCGAAGGCTAGGACGGAAAAATACGTCTACGTGATCTTCCTGGACATCTCGGGCGCGTTCGACTGCCTCTGGTGGCCGCAACTGGTGATGGACATGGAGGCCGCTGGCTGCAGCGACGACCTCATAGAGCTCACTAAGAATTACCTCGATGGTCGCCAAACAGAAATGAGAATTGGCGACCAAGTCATACAGAAAACCCTTACCAAGGGGTGCCCGCAGGGCAGCGAATACGGCTCTGACCTGTGGAAATACGCAGTAAATCCACTCCTGTCAGAGGTGCTGCCCATAGGTACGGAACTTTTCGCGTACGCAGATGATCTGGCACTGATAATCTCGGGCAAAAATAGAGCCGAGCTGACCACGAGGGCAAACGCACTTCTCGAGAGAGCATCGCTAAACAAATCAGCGCAAACTAACCTTCTCAGAGACTAAGTCGCAGACGTTGTGGTTGAAAGGATCACTCTCCAAACCACTAGTCCTCCTTCTTGGAGCCGACAGGATTAAGCCAACCAAGTCAGCGAAATACCTCGGCGTGACATTTGACAAAGGCTCAAATTTCAGCGACCACCTGGCGAAAAAAGCGAAAAGCACAAGAGCCCTGTTTGGCCGCCTGCATGGAGTCGCAAAGACCACCTGGGGACTGAGATCTGGAGCACCGCTCCAGGGGGTCGATTCTTGAATCTCGGTATAGCATTGTCGTGTACGACAAATCACGTTTGTCACATGAAATATGTTTTTGTCTATTCTTCAATGTGTATACGAAAAAATAATACGAAAAAGTTGTGTGAAAAAATATCGTGGGGGTATGCGTGCCACGACTTTTTCATATCACTCGACTTTTGTTATTATCATCGTTTATCTTCACCCAAATTGTTAATTAGTACATATTTTGTTGAAGTTCATGTTTAAAAATGGATAATTTCAACGATCTTGCAGCTTTATATATTTTGAATATGGTTGATGAAGAAGCGGCATATAACCCAAGATATGGGTTTACAGTTAAGTATGACCCATTTACACAATGTGATCGTTTATTTTTAAAAAATTATAGATTAAGCAAAGATTTAGTTCAACAGCTAATAGCTTTAATTACACCTTACATTGAATCAGAAAGAAGATCGTCATCTATAAAACTCTCTGAAAATGTAATAGTAAAAAATTATACGTTTAATAAACATTAAGTTTATTGATCGTATAACCTACGTATAGATTTGACGTATATGTTTCGTATAAAATCAGTATATATATATAAATATAACACGTATATTTTCCGTGTAAAACTGGTATAAATACAAACATTTCTTACATATATTTTCGGTGTAAAACTGGTATAGATACAAATATTTACCACGTATATTTTTCGTTTAAAAGAGGTATAGATCCAAATATTTAACAGGTATATTTTCCGTGTAAAAATGGTATAGATTCAAATATTTACCACGTATATTTGCCATATAAAACTGGTATAGATACAAAATGTATATTACCCATACCAAATCTGAAATTATGTAATCAATATTATATTAAATAATGTTGTATACATTATATATAGTAAAATATTATACAGTATTGTATATCATGTCTGATACACATAGATATTAAAATAGAAGGGATTCTAATAAATAAATAAATAATTACGTATTAAGTATTTCACTGTATATTGCAATACAGTAAATGTATTAAAATCAAAAACTTAAAAAACTTATTCCATACCTATATGGATATGTCTACATATTATATATAAAAGAAAAAAAAAAAAACAATATTATGTATCACTTTCTCCTTGGTGCTTGTTTTAACCAATCACTAATTTGGTTTTTCATGAGTGGTACAGGTTCATCAGGAAATAAGTGTTTCACACTATCTATAACAGAATTGTATATAGAGATGAAAAATGTATAATAAGTTGAATAGATTTTATAATTTTGGCATCGATCAATCATCTGATCAGTATATAGTATTAATTTAATAATATAAATTAATTAACTTACCAATTAAAATAGTGTACAAGTCCATTTTAACAAATGCTAACTTTATGCCCCTTTTGCCATCGACATTTAAAAGTTCAGCTACTCTATTGTCCATTAATATTTTTAGCATTTGATAAGTAGTACGCTTGGAATCAAATGATTTCCCATTTCTGCGAAGTACTTGAGCCTATTTGATAATTAAACTGTTCAATAAAATAATAATGTTATAAACTGTTTAACTCAAGATACATTAAAGATCATCCAATTCATAATTATCATCCATACGATTCGAATTCAGAAATCACAATCACTCGCATACGTGCACGACTATATTTCCCCATCCACCCATCCACTAGGTAAGGTTAGTTTCCTGTAGGTTAGACGAAAAAAAAAAACAAAAAAGTAATCTTTTTTTTTGTTTTTTTTTTTTCGTCTAACCTACAGGAAACTAACCTAACCTAGTGGAGGGGTGGAGGGGGAAATATAGTCGTGCACGTATGCGAGTGATTGTGATTTCTGAATTCGAATCGTATGGATGATAATTATGAATTGGATGATCTTTAATGTATCTTGAGTTAAACAGTTTAAGTATGAAATCATCATATTATGTATAACGGTTTATGATGATAATGATAATAATTATGTTTTTTTAATAAAATTACGATATTTGTAAATGGATTTAGTATGAAAATAGTTTATATTTGAGGTATAAATATGCTGATGTTTATGAGAACTAGAGAAATATAATATTTCTCACGTGGATGCATCTAATATGATTTTTGATACGAATATGAAGTTTGTATATATTTTCATTGAAAATATGATATTATTATACAAATATGTGTACCTATCAATTATTTAGAGTAAAGTCGAATACAATAAAAGCTATATTTATATCAGCATTGTAGACTGTTGAAATTATACATTTTTGCGAGATTTTTAATATTTACGTATCGTCTTATTCAGATAGTTTTATCAAGATCTGAATAGTGTCTATTTGTGTTTGAGTATAAATATGTTTATATTTGTGATCAGTATGTATACGTACGATCGAATATAAAAATATAATATTATATTATTATTTTATACCTATATAAAACCAAACTATGACTAATTATTTAATATCTACTAGAGATGGCAAAATATATCCTAACTTGTGATGGTAACATACATGTGTTTTACATTATTTGTGAAGTAAATAGGTGAACGGGTATGGTTTCAGCATAAATACCCTCATGTATTTAGCGATAATTGGAGACAAATATATGATTTCTATGTTACATTGATGGAAAATCATAAAAATATAGTGGTCTTGACCGACGTGTTATAGATTTGTGTACTTCAAGACAGGTATAGTGATGAAAATCAGTGTAGATTGTAATGAGAGTATAGGTATATTATATTATATAGCTGACGAGTGAGGCTCTATGAATACAGTTTTTATGATGTTTAAATAAAAATAATAACTTTTAGCAAAAGTATCTATGAAAATACCGGTTTTTACAGGTAATGTATTAGTTATATATACCTATTTTTATAGTGAGAATATGATAATTGAACACATTTTTATTGAATTTATGAAATGTTTACATGTTTTAACATAATATAATGAATGTGTCATAAAACTTGATATATATATAAATATATATCTAATGCGATATGATTGATGGAATGATTTGCAGACTATAGTTATATGTAATTATTAGGATTTTCGATATTTTAAACATGTCCTTGACATAGAAATTATATTTGTATAAGATTTTATCGACATTAATATACCTAGTATAATGATTTGGGGGAAATTAGGGTATTTTTATAAATTTTCACTAGAAAAAAAAATATATATATATATTTCCAAGCTTGTGATGGTAATATACACGCGATTTCATGATTATTTTACAAAGTATGCATATAGAATACCTAATACATGAAAAGTATCAGTGATAAGCATCCATGTAGTATAGATATAACTGTATAAATAATAAATTCCTATTATTTTGTATAAAATAAATGCTGGGCCATCTGTGTAAGATTTGCGTTAAAAATAATTGAAATATATATGGTTTACTATATGATATCATAAGTGAAAGATTATCACAGCTTGACGTAGGTACATTTTATTTTGTTTTTGCTAATATGTGATGAAAATAACTATATAATATTATCTTTCTTATTATCGAATACCATGGAATTTAAATATGATTTTGTAGGTATTATATTGCATTTAATTGTAGTATTAGTATGCACAGCGACGTAGTGATATATTTTATGTATCTACTGTAAATATATTATAATAATTAATAAATGTTTAAGAATTCAGGTATTAAATAAAATAGATATATCGAAAGTATTTTATATAAATTATTATTTGAAATAATCAATCGAGTCTATATGTATGCATGAATGCTGTTTAAGTAAATATGTATGCAAATGTATGTACGTGTATATGTGTGTGTATGTATGTATGTATGTATTAACTATTTATATTATAGTGCAACGATATGTTTCGGATGTTGAGACTTGTAATAATGACTCGTTATAGTGATGGTCATGCATTTAGATACATTTAATAACTAAACTGTATATATGCCTTTGATGGTAATTAGACATGGGTATGATATTTTTTATAATATTACATATATTTAATGAAATTATGATATTTTCGTCCATTTTTTACTAAAATATTGTGATGTTTCCATAATATGCTTTATTGCAATTTTGATATTTTTACTTATTTTAGCAAGATTTCTGTATTTACACACAGACAGCTATGTTTTTTTATTTTTTTTTTTATCAAAATCAGTACATTTTAATGTATATTCACATTGTTGAGTATATTTTTAGGTTTCTACATAAATTCTACCTACGTATTTAACGAAAAAATGAGTAAATTATAATATATGATCAGGTACTATATTGTATTTAATTGTTGTATATTGGATATCGTTGCATCAGTATGCACGGCGACGTTGTGATATATTTCATGTACCTATCTAATGTAAATATATAATAATTAATATATGTTAAAGAATCCAGGTATTGAATAAATTATATACCGAAAATATTTTATGTGAATTATTATTTGAAATAATCGAGTCTATATTATGTAGATGACTTATTGATGTGTACCTATATATATATGAATGTTTATATGTATATATAGTTATGTTAACTATAAAATATGTTTAGGCGTTTGTAATATCGAATATGTATATATGATTTAATGTGGGTTTTCATAATATCATACTAGGTATCGCGTATTCATGTAGGTAACTATAGAACTAAGTGATGGGCCGATAATAGTTGTTAGTATTATTTTTTTTTTACTTATTAATATATATATTATAATTCTCACTACACTTGACGAATAATAATAACAATAATAACATTTAAAGAGATTTATTTTTTCTCGTATATACCTATAATCCATGTATGTATATATAAGCTATGATTTTAGTCTAATGTAATTTCATACAATATTTCAATGTACCTATGTATAATTGATTAAAAATATAAGTATCTGCAATATTATTCAGGATAGGTTAGCCTGATAGTATTGTGTATATAAACATACAATAACAAGAATGTATGTATGTCCCCACATGTATGCACATTGTAGCATGAGCCTGTATGGAAAATGACTAATAATATGAAAATTTTTAATTGTTAAATTGATAAAGATGTTGGTATGATAGGTACTACAGATGTGAAGTTAATTATTGTATATTTCTAAATTTAGGTAATAAACCGCATAAAGTATCTGCTGAAATGAGAGATATTGTTAATAGTTCTTAATTTTCCGATATTATAACTTATACAATAATATATGGCGGTGGTGTTATATCCCTGAATGTATGCACACGGTAAAATAAAAATATTATACAAGTGATATGACTGTTGTACGTATGTGCTGATAAAATATACGCATCGGTCACTTGAGTGATATGTAAGTTGTTGATGTGCAAGCACACATGCGTTTTCTCATATGTAAGCGTGAAAAAATATGTTTTGCTCGAGTCGGGAGGGTTTCGTTGGTGGTGACTGTGACTGGTAATGGTGTGTGTTTTTCCCGTGTACATGCATGAATTAATATATATATATATATATGTCGGTCAGGTTATTGATAATATGTGAGTTGTTGTATGCGCGTTCGTGTATGTGTTTTCTCATGCACAGGTATGAAAAATATAGAACTCGAGATCAGAGGATCAAGGGATCAAGAATAAGTGATAGGTAATGATTAAGGATTAGTGATCAAGAGGGGTATATGTGTAATAATAATATGGTAGGTGTGATACATAATGTAAAAAATAAATATTACACAAGTGATATGGCTTTTACATGTATGTTTTTCTCATTCGTTCTTAAAATATATCAATTGTTGATTAACAATAGTTAAGGTTTTATTAGCATACAAACATGTCAATGCATGACTAGTCTTGATGAATGTTGTTTTTCTCAGATGTATTACATAACAATTGATCAAGACGTTGTTTGACACATAATGTATTCGTTGGTTCGAAAGTATAAAGGAGATATGAAAATTAATATACCGTTGGATATATAATATGGATGAGGCATCATATAAGTTTTTATATATTATAACCTAGAAGATGTTGAAATACCGAGAAATATATCTTTGGCCTATAGTATTGTAACGTCTCCTCTTCACCTGGGCTCTTCCCCGTTCCGGTGTCGTTCTGTTTATATTAACGAGGTCTCGGAGACTCGACCTCGGTGTGTGATATTATTACTAGGGATCAGGGTTACCTTATGTGAAGCAAGTACTCAACGTAATGTATATATATATATCTGTTATTGATGTATTATTATTATTTACTACAAGTTACAATATTGAAATATACTTATAAATTATACTCCGGGCTACCGATCGGGCCATGGTGTGTCGTGGGTGACGATGTCCAAATGTGGGTTGAGCTGGTCGTCCGCAGGTCCTCTTCAGGTCGTTGTCAGTCCTCGAGTTCCTCTATCGACCACCGACTATGACTCCTCATTCTTGACCATCCAACTATCAACCGCCGACTCTATTCTATCGACTACTTCACTGTAGCCTCTATCATAACTGACTCCCGCCAGGCGTCCAGGTCGGTTATTTACACGATGTGAGCTAAACATCGCGTCAGCATAATATATATTTCATACATATATACACATTTGTCATTACTAACACTCAGCATATTAGCCGTGCTCAACGTAGGGAGTAATGTACGATGTCGATGACGATAATCGTTACATGTACCCCTTGTCCATTTAAATCTGGACCCCAGATTTGGGAAGTCAAGCAACGGTAGCTGTGTTAGTGGTAATGTTGTATTTTCTGATTTCATGTTCATTGTTCATCCAGTAGCAAAGAATAACGGTACTCCAACCTCCTCCGACTGTATTTTCTTGCTTGGACTGTGAAACATGAATTTTTTAGGTATACAAACACCAAGCCACCAAGGCAATGGTCATGCGTATATAATAATATTAATAATATATGCTCATTGTATATTATTGCTTGATAACTTCTGGATAGTGGAGTGGATTGTCGTTGGCTCTTTCGTCCTTGAATACAGACACCCACGGCTGTCTTCCATTAAGGTATTTACCATAAAGGTATTGTCTAAAATGAGTGCAACCAAAAAACAAAGCTGATGCCTCTAGTTCTAACGCTGAATAATTTTTTTGTGCTGGTAACAATTTTTTTGCACCGAAAGATACCGGATGAATATTACCGTCGTCATCCCTTTGCTGTAAAATAACACCTAAACCCAATAAAGACGCGTCCGTTACTAAAATAGTGTCTGCATCTTCGTTGTAATGCATTAGTACTGGTGGCGCTATTAATTTACTTTTTAATTCATTAAACGCATTTTCATGATTTTTTTCCCATTTTATGGTATCTGTTTTTGTTTTGAAATTACCTTTCGTTAACTCGGTCAGAGGAAAAGTGATTTTACTAAAATTTGGGATGTACCATCGAAAATAATTTGCCAATCCCAAAAAGCTACGTAATTGATTTATGTTAGTCGGAGAATTTACTTGTGTAATTGCTTTAAGCCCTTCGTCTGTTGGGCGGATACCTTTGTTATCAATTATATTTCCTAGAATTTTTAACTCCGTGTATCCAAATTTACATTTTGACAATTTTAATTTTAAATTAAATTGCTTAAATCTTTCCAGAGTTGATTCTAAAGAATATAAGTGATCGTCAAAAGTTTTCCCAAAACATGTGCAATCATCAATATAATTTACGTTAATTTTATAATTTAAATTTGTCATAATTGTATTCATAGCTTCCTGATATTTGCTTGGGCCATTGCAAATTCCCATCGGCATACGTTTAAATTGATATTTCCTGGTTGTTGTACAAAACGCTATTAGCTCTTTAGCTTTTTCACTTAATTTAAGTTGATGGAAACCTGACATAGCGTCCATACATGAAAAAAATTTATTTCCCGCCAGACAGTCGTAAATACTTTGAATAACCAGAAGTGGAAAAAATTCTTTAATAGTTATGTCATTTAATTTTCTATAATCTAATACCATTCTATATTGTGCTGGTGATTTTTCTTTCTGTGAACCTTGTGGTTTGCCTTTGGGTACTAAAAAAATTGGAAATGAGTATGGTGAATTCGATGGTTCAATTATACCTGCTTTGAGCATTTCTTGTGTTTGTTCTTCGATTTCATCCCTCTCAAACTTACTCAATTTAAAATTTGGGAGATTTATTGGAATATTTTTGGTTAAAAAAATGTCTACTGGTTTAGTTTTTGAATCTCCTAAGTCCCATTTAGATTTTGAGAAAACTGACTCGTATTTTTGCAGCAAGGACAATAATTTACTTTTCTGTGTTTTGTCTAGATTTGGATTAATATCAAATTCAATTTTACTATTTTCGTCGTAATCGTCTGGTAAATTTCGATCGATCTTTTTAAATGTCGTATAAGGTTTTATATTTCTATCTTGGCAAGGAATATTTGGATTGTTTGAATTTAATAAAATGTGTTTTAAAATTTATAAACCTAATCAATTATTACCTGTTATAGATGATAATAATAATAATAAACATACAATAATTGAATAAATTGTTAAAAAAAACATTGACACGTTATTTTAATTATTATGGTACACTAGTCATATCATATATTATAAATATTAAATATATTATTTAAATTTCAAAATCCTTGTTTAGAAATAGTGTTACCTATATAGTTATGACTGAATAATGACGATTAAGCAAATGGTTAACAAAAAAAAATATTGTACATGAATTGTAATGGATGATAAAATAGTATGAACGATTAATATTTAATATGATAAATATTACACAAATTATGCACTAATATATAGTATTAGATGTAATATTAAAAATTTACCTTGTAATTTTCAGTCGCTGAGCCATTATTAACCATATTATTGTCTATTCAATTGGTACATTAATTATATTATATTATCTCCGTGTAGCCCTCTACCTCTGGTTCTGTTAACCATTTCCCTTGGCCCTCTCTCTCCTCTACAATATAATTTTATTTTAGTAATAATTGTATGAATTACCAAATATCCTACGAGAGCCCCTATTAAATACAATCCATAAATGTATAAATCCTGATAGTTATTGGTTACGACGTTTTCTAATTCTTTGTCTATATCATTTACAATTTCGTCTAATTTTTGGGCGGATTGGTGTAAATTTTTAATTCTGGCATTTGAAAGTTAATCTTTTTTAAATTTGTTTTTGAATTCTGTATTTTGTCTATTTTCAAACCTAATTCAGAAACATTTAATAAGGATATGTCTGGATTTATATTAACTGATATATTTATATTTTTGATTTCCTCTCCTGATGACTTAAGTATCACTGTTGGTGTATATAACGAGCATGAATATGGTAACCTAATAGTCCCTGTCCCTTTTAAAATATGAAACGTTGTTGACGTAGAACAAACTAAGGTGGTTTGTATTTCCGTAGCTACCCAATATAAAAATGTGTTTTTTGTTTTTAGTTTTTCAAAGTAAGCATTATTATGATAGATATGGTGCACAGTACATTGTTTCGGAAGTACAGTATTATTCGTCAATTTGAGAAGCTGTATTTCGCACAACGGGTATGATCCCAAATAAACCGGCATATCTAAAGCACAATATTTTATAGTAACCCCTAGAGTGCATTTATTGTATTCAATATCAGAATATGATATAAAATGTTGGTTATCAGATGAAATTGCTAGATATGGATTATTGGGCTGGATAAATATAAATTGTAAATTTGTAAGTTCTATTGGCATAGGCCATATCTGAAATAAAGTATAAATCTCTGGAGTACATATAGGAAAATTTATAATAAAAATTAATTGAAAATTTGAAAATTTAGTAGTCACTTTTATAAGTTTCATAAAACCTTCCAGTGATGAATTAGTGTCAATATTTATTGGTAAGACTTGATTTACAGGTAATTCTCGCTGTATATTTTCCAAAATTATTTTCAACTGAATGCTATTAAGAACTAGTGGGTGTAGTGTATTTTGATGTGCTAGTAGTAAAGCATCTAATAATTCTTCTATTTCAAGGGAAAAACTTGTCAAAATGAAATTAAAATTTGTTAAGTAATTAATTAATTGCTGATTTACTTGAAGCTCTATTAGATCATTTTTCCTAACATTAATTTTATCTACCAAATCGTTATATTCTCGTTGTAGTTTTATGAAATTTTGTGAAATTGTTGATGATACATTCGATATCTGATTTAATGATGATTGAACTAATTTTACTTGCGACTTCATAGTAACTAAAGTATTTTTATTATTTTTTTTATTCGTATTTAATTCTTGTTGTATTTGTTGAAAATCGTTGTCTCCCACGACTCCGAAAGCCCAGTTTTCAAATTCTCCTATTGCATTTATTAAACCCCTCTTTATTCTTACACCATCCTGTAAAGACATAAGTGTTGTATATCGTTTCAATAGTTCCGTCTTAGTTATTTTTAACGTTGAATTAAAGTTACTGCATATATTTGAAACATTATGTTTGTTGACGGAACATAATCTATCATTGTAGTTCATTAAATTATTAATTTCATCAAATTTCTCAACAAAAACTGAAATATTTACATGTGTTAGTAAGTTAAATTCACTCGAATATACTCTCATTTTATAAATTGGTTCATAATAAATACCCGATCCATGTCCTTGGTAGTTGTCGATAATCGTCTCTTCTGTTTGCAACGTATCTGGTATTATCACGCTTAATGCTAGAACAACTGTAACTATTGCGAACATTTTACAATTTATTAAATTATAAAAATTAAAACGAAATGATTAATTATAATATAGTATAAAGATTGCCGATTAAATATTATTAATGTAAAATATTAAATTACAATTGACACATTGTTTATTGACTGTCGTAGTCACGCTCTAGGTGTGTTATAATATCATTCGCTAATGTATACGCTATATATATATCCTTACTTATAATATTAATAATATTATAATATATGCCCATGAATGAAATTGTGCTGAATTAATATTTATGTTATTCACTCATTGACCTATATTTATTCAGCTAAAATGCCAAACTGTTAAAAATTACGTTATATACCTACACTATAATATTATATTAAAATCTATCGTTAGGAAATGAAGTGATGAACACACACATTTTTTTTTTTTTTTACAAACAACTTAGCTTCGTTAATATTGCTAAACAATATTAAGAAATTAAGTAGTTGTGAAATATATTATGGTGGTCACTCGACAGTAATATTATTTACAACGTGGTAAATAATATATTGTGAGATCACTTGCAAATTGTCTTTATATTTTAATATTTTTAATTACATTTAATATTGTGTGGGGACCCTAGCTTATATCTATCCGAAAATGTATTTTTTCTTGTATTAATCTTTACTGTCGTGAGGTAGATTTTGGTCGACTTTTTGAAATGCCGTATAAGGTTTTATATTTCTATCTTGGCAAAGAATATTTGGATTGTTTGAATTTAATAAAATGTGTTTTACTTCGCGAACTTTGGTCAATGGACAATTAGCGCGTTTCAAGTCGTTTTCATTGTTTATTACCTCGGTTTCGGGTAACTTGATTGCTTCTAACATTTTCCTTTCCCTTAGCAAAGCACGAGAAGTATGAAGAGAACGAAAATCATGCGTAAAAGTAACTTGTGTAATTTCTAGGTCGGGATTATCATTATTTTTGTCATAAAATCCTGGTGTCCAATGATCATTTTAAAAAAAAACTACTAGAAATTTCCTACCTGGTTTATAAAACCCTAAACCTGCAGTTTTTTTAGAATTTTCGTAATTTGGGCATATGATTATTAAATTGAAATTATAAAAATCAGCTACTGCTGCTACGTCCTCACCGTCTAACCAAATTGGTTTTTCATGTAAATTTAAATCAAGTAAATGGGAAATGGTTTCTGCTGTTACATAAATATTTTCGTGCGCCAGCATTACTGTCAACGCATATATTGCACAAAATCCGTCTCCCGGGACCTCAATCAACTTACTACTACATCTAACAATTTCACGTAACGTTGGCTGAATTAATATTAAATTTCTCATTTTTTCAATTTTGTTGTCATTATCCGTATCCTTATTTAATGTAGTTTCATCAACTATTTTTTCAATTTTCAATTTAATATTATCTGACGTTCTACGTTTTTGATCGAATTCCAAAACAACTAAACCTTTATCACCTGTTAAAACTATCTGTTTATTAACAAAATGTATTTTGGCTTGATATAATTCTAAAAAGTCTGTACCTATTAAACTAGGTCCAACTAAGTTCCTAACTACCATGCAATTATAGGGAATTTAATATTTTCGAACACAACAACTGTATTAATAATACCAAGTAGTTCTAAATCGGAGCCGTTTGCCGTAATTAGCTTTACGCAATCGATTGCCTTTGGAGTGATTCCTACTGGTAAATTGTCAGCATTAATTATAGACGCAGTGGCCTCTGTGTCTATTACAAAATTATGTTCTACGTTTTCAATTTTGCCTACTACCTCAAGTCTTTGACCTGGTTCGAATGCTGCCGGAAGCGAGGTCGGATTACACGTCGTTATACATTTTTGTGTCGTATTGTCATTATTTTTTTGCTGTTCAACAGTTACTGAATTTTTACTTGCGAATTTGTGATGAATATTATGGTCACTCATGACTGCTACTTTTTTTTCATTGAATAAACTATCTATATTATAATCGTCTATGTCAGTGTTTTTATTAATATCAATTTCATTATGCTTATCGTTAATTTTTAAGTTTTTTAATTGTTTTGGAATTGGAAATAAGGTTTCGTCATTTTTATATTTTTTCGCTATTATTGTTTCCAACAATGTTGTACTAGAAATGGTATCGTTAGAATTTTTTTGCTGGCACAGAGGGAGTCTAACCACTCTCTCTTGCCTTAATAGTTTTTTTGATTATTATGAAAATATGTTTTATTCAAATTACGTGTATCATTATCAGGCACCTGACCGATAGCGTGCTGATTCATCACGTTATTTACGTCTACATTATTTTGACTAAAACCATTTGTAGCATGCGATGGATTTTGATAATTTTGGCCTACGTTTTGTTCGTTAAAATTTGCACCTTGATTACTATTATATACATTATTTTTATAATATTGCTGACTTTTTTGGTTAGGCATATTTCTATGCCTATCATTCCACTTTGGTTGTGTATATCCATTATTACTATTAAAATGATTTGGAGGGTTATATGTATTTTTTCGATGGAAGTGTTTATTAGGATCTATATATTGATTCGGTCTAATTTCATTATTTGTGTTGTAATTATTATTTGGATAAAAAGTATTGTTTGGGTGATAATTTTGATTATTAACATAATCGTTTGGAATAAATGAATTATTTGAACTATAGTTTTGATTACTAAAATTGTTGTTTGGATAAAATGAATTATTTAAATTCTGTTTTTGATTACAATAACTATTATTGTTATTATTGCATGGGTCGTAATTGCACATATTATTATTGAATGCATTGTTTGGATTATTTTGAAGATTGTAATATGGGCTAGGACTATTCACATGCATATTATTATTAAATTTCTTTTTCTGGTTAAAATTTCTATTACCATTGTTAATATTATTTAATTTAGATTTTAAAAATTCATTTTCTTTCCTAAGAGTGTCAATATTTACAGAACTTATATTTTGAAAATCTGTGTGCATCAATTTCGAATTTTCTATTTTCTTTAAATTAATTTCCAAGTTGTCTAAAGTGTCATTATTCATAATAGTTACGGTGTTATAATATTCTGGTGTTAGTGCCTCTAATATTATATCGATTTTCTCGGTCTCAGGAATGGTGAAATTTGTTTGACTGATTAAGTATAAAATATCTGCTAAGAACTCCGATATTGTTTCTGTCGATTTTAATTTTTTATTTCGTAACTTGTTTCTTAACATACGATTCCTAGCCGGCGATGCAAATTTTTCCTTAAATATTTGTTCTATTTCATCAAAAGTCGGATATAAGTTATTAATTGTTAATGTCTTGTATAATTTATAAGCGGAATTTTTTAAGTATAATGGCAAGTAAGTTAGTTTTATTTGCGGAGACCACTCATTAGCAGTAGCTACCACATTAAAGTACTCGAAAAATTCTAAAACGCATTCATCGCCCGAACCGTTGAAAATATTAGGTACAAATTGTTGAGGTCTTGACATTTTATTTTTCGTATTTAATTTAACTATATTATCAATTTTTGAACTAGCGTCCAATTTATTATTTTGATTTACCTCTACAGATTCAAATTTTAAATTATTCGGTTGCTCAGTATTTTTAATTGGTGAAAGTGATTGGTCTATTAAGAGATTTTCTAACTGTTGGGCCACGTCTTTAGGTCCAACCGTATCGGTACCCTTATTTTCTAATTCTACCTGTGAGCCTGGTTCGCTAATATTTTTTTCACAATGATTTTTCTGGCTATTATTGAAATCTAATGATAAATTATTTTCAGTAAAGGTAAGATCTGCAGTACTATCGTTATAATTATCTTTATCTTCAGTATCAAGAAGTCCAACTCTAAAAGTTTTTATTGCTGATTTCGCGAGATCCCTTAAGTGTAAGAGGGTTGACGATTCTTCACAATGTATGTTACAACATTTTAAAAAACCGACTACTTCAGATTTATCTAACAAAAGTATCCACGATACCGTTTTCTGAGATATTATGAATTCAAATTTTTTTTCTACTGGTGTTAGTGCATTAAATTCATCTTTACTTAAACATTCGACTTCGTATAATGTGCAAAGCGTAAATTTTTTAACTAACTTAGCCGATAAAGGTATCTTTCCAAATTTCAAATTTTCAAAAAAATCTCCTAAATTATTCTCATCAATTTGTCGTAATATGCCGATCAATTCTGTTGCATTTATTTCTGAATCGAAGTGTTCATTTAAAAATAAAATATTTAATTTTGTTACTTTAGCAATCTGATTATTAGTATTTCGTTTAATATAAAATTTGACATCCATTAAGAATTATTAGGCCAATAACTTCACATAAGATTCACATGACACCCAACAATAATATCACAACACAAGGGGTGTACCTTAGAATGGAAATTTTTCTCGAGAAAAAACAAAATATAATTTCCAAAAAAAAATCGGGACTCCAGGGACGGGCGCCTCCACCAACTGTAACGTCTCCTCTTCACCTGGGCTCTTACCCGTTCCGGTGTCGTTCTGTTTATATTAATGAGGTCTCGGAGACTCGACCTCGGTGTGTGATATTATTACTAGAGATCAGGGTTACCTTATGTGAAGCAAGTACTCAACGTAATGTATATATATATATATCTGTTATTGATGTATTATTATTATTTACTACAAGTTACAATATTGAAATATACTTATAAATTATACTCCGGGCTACCGATCGGGCCATGGTGTGTCGTGGGTGCCGATGTCCAAATGTGGGTTGTGCTGGTCGTCCGCAGGTCCTCTTCAGGTCGTTGTCAGTCCTCGAGTTCCTCTATCGACCACCGACTATCACTCCTCATTCTTGACCATCCAACTATCAACCGCCGACTCTATTCTATCGACTACTTCACTGTAGTCTCTATCATAACTGACCCCCGCCAGGCGTACAGGTCGGTTATTTACACGATGTGAGCTAAACATCGCGTCAGCATAATATATAATTCATACATATATACACATTTGTCATTACTAACACTCAGCATATTAGCCGTGCTCAACGTAGGGAGTAATGTACGATGTCGATGACGATAATCTTTTCGGCGCGACACAAGATATGACCGTAATACGTTCGGGCCTTGACAACAACGTCGTTGACCGTCGTCCGACAGAGGTCGTGCAGCCGCCCGACTGATGTCCACGTTGCCTTCGGGCCGACGATGTCCTCGAGACTGAACATTACTGCGGTGCTGGACGCGTCCAGACTTATTTTGGCGTTTGTCATGTACACCGATGACATGACTGCCAACAACAACAACATCAACAAGAGATTCGAGACGCTTGACATGCCGTTAAGCAGTAACATTATAATATAATACAATGCAATGACTGATAATAATAGAAATTAATCGATACCACACAGACATATATTTTAGAATAGTTACTTCGAAAATGTATTTATATTATGATACACAAATCGATTATTATAACACCAAGGAAACTAACGACCAGATGGTTAATTGTTCAACTCAATTTAATCAGCTTTTATCCACAAATATAATATTGTATATATTGTATGATTATAACGTTATGTTTGATAAAAAACGATTGAAATTTGTAAACGTAATTATAACGAAAAACGATAAACATAAATAAATAAATAACACAAAACAAAACGTAACGTTTAACAAAATACATGTTATATCATTAAACAAAACATAACGCAAAACGGTATATATTGTATTCCATTAAACAAAATAATTAATTTCCAATTATTTAATAATACTTAGTATTATTCAATTATTTATTCGATCCAAGAATTAATTTTATCCCGTATCCGGCCTATCCGGGAGATCCCGTATTAGATTTATTTTAAAATTTAATAAGAAGGTATTAATAGAATAATTTAATTACCAATAGCTAATAATAGTGATACTCTGATAATATTGTACTGTACTATCTGTACTACGGTCGGAATTTATACCATTCAAGTTATTCAACTATTGTGTTCGGTGATCATTGGTATTTATTTTGTTATTTGTGAATGTTCTATTTAATAATGGTAATATGGTAATAAGTATAATTTAGATAGTATAAATTATACTATGTTGTCTACACTCTATAGTATATTAGCTATGTACACACTTTTATATTGCCAATACATATTATTTAACTTTTAACAACATAAATTATAGATTCTGATTATTTTGTCAATTGTAGGAAGGTATAAAATAAATGTTGACAAAGTATGTCAAAACAATCAGAGTAAAATATGTTTGAAACATAGATTCCTGCTTAAATGATATTCTTAAGCACAATATTGTAAAACTTACTATATAATTTTAACATTTAAAAACCTAATAATACGTTCAAAATTTCAAAATAATGATCATGATTTTTTTTTTTATATTTATTATTTTATAATAAAGTCCTTAAAGCCTTGGCAATTTATTAAATTCAATAATACATTATCACTTATAACTTAAGATTAATTATCATCATACTGTTTTATCATTTATTTTGTTTCCATTTCTTTACGAACTATGTATATTGTAATTTAATCTGTATCACTGTACTCTATATTTTGTAAATAATATGTAATTGGGTTATCTAACCCATTTAATTAAATAAATAAAATTACACATTACCTACTTAAAACTCAGAATAGGGAAATTATGTCCCCAAAAAAGGTCACAGTCATATACTTTTAAATTGCGGCCTGTGTACTTTTAAAACAGGTATCTAAATACTTTTAAATATTAAATAACGATAAACGCAAAAATTGTATAACGTTTTAATTATGAATAACGTTAAACGCAAAAATTGTATAACGTCTTAATTCTGAATAACGATAAACACAAAAGTTGAATAACGTTTAAATTTTGAATAACGATAAACTCAAAATTTGTATAACGTTTTGATTGTAAATGACGTAAAACAATATTTTTTTTTCAAATGCAAGCCCTGAATGTATAACATTATTTAATGTAAGATAAGATACGTCCCCGATATAGCGGTCTTCGATGACGGGCGATCGGTCGTTATTCAGTCGTAATAAAACCGTACTTATGTAACGTACGCGTCGTAGCCGTTCAATATATGAACTAGCGAATAAAACAAAATAATATTAATAAAGTGTTATTGGTTTATATAAATAAAAAAATGAGCTATCGTATTCATTGGTCCTTCATCCGGGATTCAAATCGTAAATCGTAAATTAGTGCGAATTAAGTATTATTAATATTCGATCAAGCGTTATTGGGTCAATCAGTTACTGGTAAAAAAAAAAAAAAAGGCCATAAGGGTATTGATCAGCGAAAAGTGTGAAAGATCGTGCGAAAATACAGTCCACAGAAGTAAAGTTCGTCCACAGAAGTAAAGTTCACCCACGGGAATATAAGGTAAGGCGTTTTCCATTTTATTCCTAAATTAATCCTAGGCGGTTTCACCCGAGTATATATATTTATACGGAAATAAAGTACAGATAAGTATTAGGTCATAGTACAGTATAGTCTCTCTCTTGCGTTCTCTCTCCCTCTCTATCTATCTCTGAGATCGCATAGTTGAACATTGGTCTCGAAGATGGGGGGACAAGAGAACATGATAACGAGAAGAGGACAATTGAAAGCGTCGATAACAAGATTTTCAAATTATCTACAAGCGCAAAATGTTGATTCGACAGAGGTAAAAGTGCGGCGTGAAAAAGTAGAAGAGTCATGGGCAGAATATGAACAGGTTCAAGCGGCCATAGAAATGAAAGAGGGAATCAGTATCGATGCACAAAACAAGTATAGAATGGAATTTGAAGACTTATACTTTAAAACTATTGCTGCAGCAGAGAAAATCATGATAGCAGCAGGCTCAACTGTATCGCAAGACGAGAGTAGAAATAAAAATTCTGACACCGATATGCCTAATGCGTGTATGAATAAAGTATTGTCGACGGTAAAGTTGTCGTCGTTGAGCGTACCGGAATTTACCGGTAATTATCAAGAATGGGCATCGTTTTACGATATATTTTCGACACTAATAGATAACAATACGTCGTTAACGGCGATAGAAAAGTTTTTTTATTTACGCGAATCGTTATCAGGCGAGGCATTGAGTTCGATAAAATGTTTGGAAACAACATCTAATAATTATACCGTAGCATGGCAATCGTTAATCACGCGGTACAATAATAAAAGGGTGTTGGTTCAAGCACATGTAAAAGCGATATATGATCTCGAAACGGTGGGCGGCGACTCGGCGAAAAAATTAAGACAGTTTACGGATGCACTGAATGGACATATGCGTGCGTTAGAGGCGCTGGGTCAAGAACCCACAAATTGGGGACCACTCCTAATACATGTAATATTAATTAAATTAGATAAGACTACACTAAAAGAGTGGGAATCGAGAGCGCACGGTACTGAAGAGCCAAAATTATTAGAATTAATTACATTTTTAGAGTCAAGGTATAAAATTTTGGAATCAATTGAAGCCGTAAAAAATATAAATATTAAAGGTAGCACAATTACGACATCAAACGAAAAAAAAATATATCGAAGAAAGAGGAACGTCACAATTATTCGCGTCGACTTCAAATTTAGAATGCTATGTTTGTAAATCAACACATACGATTTATAAATGTCCTACATTTTATAGTTTGACCGTACCAGAGCGAATAAAACGCGTAACAGAGTTGAAGTTATGTAAAATTTGTTTACGCCAACACGAGAGTAAAAAATGCAATGCAAAATTCTGTTTTAAATGCGCAAAAGCGCATAATACGCTATTGCACCTGCCAGGAGGGAGAAATACAGTAATCGAAGATAATACGGCAGATCAGTCAACAGTCGCAAATGTATCGACAAGTGAAGTAATTGAAGCATCAACATCGTTAAGCGCACATACATCGGTTATACAGGACGACAAGGTATTACTGTCGACGGCAATGGTGTCATTGCGCAGCGAATCAGGGCAATGGGTTCCGGGACGCGTACTTTTAGATTCTGGGTCCCAAAGTAATTTGATAACAGAGCAAATGGTACAGCTTTTAAAGTTAAAAAAGAAGCATGTGAAGCATGATCTATGCGGAATAGGCGGTAGCACACAAAAGGCATCGTCGGCGGTGGTTGCAACAATGGCGGCCGAAGACAGAAAATTTACATTAACAGCCACGTGTTTGGTAGTGAAGCGTAAAACTAATAATTTGCCGTCAAAATTAATAAAAAATAATATTTTGATTCCTCGTGATATCGAATTGGCTGATGGTTTAATACACCACTAAGAATTGACTTGTTAATTGGTGCGGGTTACTTTTTCGAATTATTACGTACGGGACAATTAAAACCGATGGCAGGTGGACCGATATTCCAAGAAACTCGTTTTGGATGGGTAGTCTCGGGTCCCGCAGATAACGTAATTAATTCAGGTAAATGGGCAGCGAGTGCGGTAAATCTATCGATAACCGAGAATAAAGAAACAAATTTAGAACAATCGATTACAAAATTTTGGAAATTGGAAGAGTATGAACCAAAATCAGTGTATACAAAAGAAGAAAAGGAATGCGAGGCACATTTTAACAAACATATAAGTCGGAGTGAATGCGGTCGATTTATAGTTCAACTTCCGTTTAAAGCAAATGCGCCAAAATTGGGCAAGTCGTACAATATTGCTGAACGGCGATTTTTATTATTGGAAAAACGATTACAAAAAGATACACAGTTAAAACGAGATTATGTCAGAATACGAAGCATTGGGACATATGGAACGAATCGATAAGGAAATCGAAAATAAAGACGAAGAAGGCAAATATTATATTCCACACCACGCCGTGCGTAACGACAGTAGTACGACGACAAAACTACGGGTCGTATTTGACGCGTCATGCAAAACTGATACGGGCGTTAGTCTCAACGATATATTACTTAAAGGTCCGTCTATTCAAGACGATTTAATATATATATTAATACACTTTCGTACTTATAATTACGTATTTACGGCAGATATCACAAAAATGTATCGCCAAATTTTAGTTGTTGAGGATCAGCGAGATTTTCAACGTGTGTTATGGCGACCTGAACCAACACAACCGATCCATGTATATCGACTTAATACACTTACCTATGGTACCGTGCCGGCGTCATACTTGGCAACAGCATGTCTCGAAAATTTGGCAAAAACGGAATGCGACAGTTGCCCGGAGGTGGGCGAATCAATTACTAGAGATTTCTATATGGATGACTATCTAGGTGGTGCAATGTACAAAACCGGTGCGATAAAATTAAAATACTAATCTAATTTCAATTATGAGTAAAGCCGGTTTAGAACTGCGTAAATGGTTATCTAATGACCCGTAGTTAATAGCCGACGTGCATTCCGACAACAATAGCATAAGAGCTATGGGCGAACTAATGACAAAAATACTAGGCTTGCATTGGAAATCAGATGATGATATGTTATTCTACACGGTACAGCAGGTAGAGGTCAATGCCCCGATAACTAAACGGAAAATATTTTCCGAAATCTCAACAATATTTGATCCGTTAGGATTACTCGGACCTGTTATTATAATCGCCAAAATTATTATGCAAAGTTTATGGCAATTAAAGATTAATTGGGATGACGTATTACCCGATAATATTTGTGCAGAATGGAAAAGATACCGAGGTGGATTACCATCGTTAAATAATTTAAGAATACCACGAAAAATAATTTCAACCGAAATAGTAGTTAGTGCGGAAATACACGGTTTCGCGGATGCGTCCGAGAAGGCTTATGGCGCATGTTTATACTTAAGAACCACGGGTGGACACGGAGAAACGGACGTAAACTTAATATGCGCCAAGTCGAAGGTTGCTCCGCTAAAAATAGTGTCTTTGCCGCGGTTAGAACTGTGCGCCGCCTTGCTGTTAGCCCGATTGAGTAATAAACTAATACCAAAATTAAATTTAAAAATTGATCGACGTCGATTTTGGACCGATTCTAAAGTGGTCTTGGCTTGGATAAAGTCGCCATCAGGTCGATGGAAGACATTTGTCGCACACCGCGTTGGTGAAATACAAGAGTTAACCGCGTGCAGCGAATGGTCACACGTCCCCACTCACGACAACCCGGCGGACGTAATTTCGCGCGGATGCAATGCCGAGGACATCGAAAAAAAATCAATTTGGTGGTGCGGCCTGGAATGGTTAATTAAAGACGCCAGTATGTGGCCGAAACCGACAAATGTTGATAAATCCGAAGTAAAAAAAATGCCCGAAGAAAGGAGTCACACAATGTTAAATACGCATAATTTCATATGTACGTTATCGTTGGATTTTCCATTGTTGACTACTCGTTCGTCATTAAAACAGATTATCCGAATAACAGCGTATTGTTTACGTTGGCGAAATAACGGACTAAAGAGTCGCACAAGACGTGTCGTCGGGCAGTTAGACGTAAATGAATTAGAATACGCAAATTTGGCATTAATTAAAATGATACAAAAAAAACATTTTCAAAAAGAAATAAATGAACTTAAATCACAGACGGCGCAAGTAGCTGGCAACAGTGTGCTGATACGATTACGACCCTTTTGTGACGAGAAAGGTCTATTACGCGTAGGAGGACGTTTGGCAAATGCGATTGAGTTAAGGGAATTTCAGCGACACCCAATTGTGCTTCCTCGTGAAAGTACATATACGCGATTATTATTTCAAAGTGAGCACGTAAATTTATTACATAGTGGTCCACAGGCCCTCGTGGCAGCCATTCGGCAATGATATTGGCCTTTAGGAGCACTCAGTATAGCACGGAAGATTGTGCATAGTTGCATTACGTGTTTTAAACAAAAACCTATAATAGTACAGCCAATAATGGGTAACTTACCACGCGATCGAATTACGTGCAGCCGGCCATTCTCGCGATGTGGAGTCGATTTTGCCGGTCCCATACTGATAAAGTCAAGTTTACAGCGAAACGCGCCGTGCAATAAAGGCTATATATCTATATTTGTGTGTTTTGCTACTAAAGCCATACATATAGAGTTAGTCAGTGATCTAACGACAAAGACGTTTTTGCAAACGTTAAACCGGTTTTTCGACCGTCGCGGAAGGTGTGCGGTCATATACTCAGACAACGCGACAAACTTCGTGGGCGCCCGCAGACAGCTTCGAGATGTATATAATTTATTTCAATCCGGTCAACATCAAAACACAGTTTGTGCAACACTCGCGGAGAAAGGGGTAGAGTGGAAGTTAATACCACCACGATCTCCACATTTCAGTGGCCTGTGGGAGGCGGCGGTTAAGTCGATGAAAAATTTGTTATCTAAGGTGTTAGGTGAATCTCGCCTAACTTACGAAGAGATGAGTACTGTACTGACTCGGGTTGAAGCATGCTTAAACTCTCGTCCCATTACCTCCCTGTCTTCCGACCCATCCGATCTTTCCTATTTAACGCCTGGTAATTTTCTAATTGGTGATGCTATTACCGCCGTACCCGAAAGGGATGAAACGACTACTTCTGTGACGCCGTTGGAGCGTTGGAGAAGAGTTACCCAATATTCACAACTACTTTGGAAGCGCTGGAGTACAGAGTATCTGGGTCAACTACAGGAGCGTGTAAAATGGACTCAATCAAAGGGGCCAAATTTAAAGGTAGGATCTGTGGTGTTAATACGAGACACAAATTTGCCCCCTTTGCAGTGGCGTCTCGGTCGGGTCCTCCAAATCCATTCAGGAAGGGACGGAATAAGTCGGTCGGCGTCCGTAAAGACGAATTTTGGGGAAATTACAAGGGCAGTTCGTCTCCTTTGTCCGTTACCAATCAACAACAATCAATATTAAATAAAAAACTTTTATATGTTTTATTCATTTATTTATTCAGTAACATTAAATTATATTTGTTCAATTATTACCGTATCAGGTTGTTATTATTAGTCAATATATTATTATATTTTATTTATTCTTTTTTTATAAATTATTTGTAATGTATATTAATTATTCTATTATCGAATTTGTATTTTTATTGTTTAATTTGTTGAAATATTATTTATATTTCAAGGTGGGCGGCTATGTTGCGTACGCGGTATATTTGTACATATATAATTGGTAAATACCGTAAAGATTATCTATATAGAGTATAAATGTATAACATTATTTAATGTAAGATAAGATACGTCCGATATAGCGGTCTTCGATGACGGGCGATCGGTCGTTGTTCAGTCGTAATAAAACCGTACCTATGTAACGTACCTACGCATCGTAGCCGTTCAATATATGAACTAGCGAATAAAACAAAATAATTTTAATAAAGTGTTATTGGTTTATATAAATTAAAAAATGAGCTATCGTAGTCAATTATAATAATGTAAAATATAATAATATTTTTTCGATCAAAAACACGTACCACGTGTACGGTACAAAGCGATTTCATGTGAAATAAGTTAAGAGAACGCCTCGCCCGCATATGTTGTCTCCATCTTACAAGTGCGTAACATAGCAAATTGTACGCTCAGCAGAACACGTGTAGCTTCGTTAGTTTAAAAATTTGAGTGAACTGACCTCTTATAACATTTTAAGGTAAGATTATTATCTAGGCAATTTCATGGGTTTTTTATTATTTTTGCCGCCGCAACATAACAATATTATTTTTATATAGTTAATTATCACTGGTCATTGAAGACAGCTGGTCTCACACACACATACCACCTTATTTGTATTGTTTTATTTTCGTATTGAATGTGTTTTGTGAGTTATATAATATGTACATTCAACGTTATCGCACGCCGCCGCGCCGTCGATGCAAATATTATTAAGCACGGTCGCCGTGAATCTGTCCGGTTTTGTACGTTGTACCGAGAACACCGACGTGTGTCAACTATTTTTTATTATATACGTATTAATTGTATTATTTTTTTCTTTATTATTGTGAGCCATAAGGGCAATACTCATTTATTATTTTTTATTGTATGTGCGTTAATCGTCGAGTATATGTCGCCGTATCGGCACAACCATACCTTTATTATTGTGAGCCATTAGGGCAATCATTACACTATTATTTTTATTTCAATGCCTGTATTGGACCAGCTAGCTAGTCTGCGCTCCACAAACTGTGAGTTTTATCATTATTTTTATTGTTATTTATTTATTATACACATTTAACTGTTGGGCCAAAAGGGCTATAGATATTTTTTATTATTATTAATTTGTTGGCCAGAAGGGCCGCATATTATTTTATACGAGCTTCAGCTCAAATAGCTGCGTCAATATATTATTATTATTTCGGTTGGCCATAAGGGCCGGTCATTTATTATTATTATTATATAATTTTTATACATTTGTGTTACGGTGAGTTTTAATATATAATTTGTACTGCTATTATTTCAATTTGCGTATTATACAGCAACTTTATTACCAGAAACCGTGTTACCATTTTATTATTATTTGTTTTATTGTACACACACCCACATACATACAGATATTAATACACAAATACACATAATACACAACAAGCACTACATAGCCGACAGTATTTGCTAGGCGATCCCGACCACTACTGTTCGAGCTATTACAACACTACACACCAGCTAGTCCTCCATTCTATATTTTTTAGACCTAGGTGTTAGTGGCGTAAAAAAAGGGAGTTTGGTGTCCGGACTCGTATATTATTATTATATACTCCGGCCCGTACAATTATATTTTAATTTTAAAGCGAGTAATGAGTATCTTAAGATGTACAAACAATTTAAATTTTAAAATTAATATATAATAAAAAGCCCATGATATTGCCTAGATAATAATCCTATCTTTCAATTGTATAAGAGGTCAGTTCACTCTAATTTTTAAACTAACGGAGCTACACGTGTTATGCTGAGCGTACAATTTGCTATGTTACGCACTTGCAAGATGGAGACAACATATGCGGGCGAGGCGTCCTCTTAAGACTTGTATCTGATACATTTTTATTTTTGCATTAGTAGAGAATTCTTAAAAAAAAAGTATTCCCAATTTGTCCGTGTCTGAGTCTGGTCTCGTGTGATTCGTTGCCGTGGATTAACGTCCAACATCTATATAATTGAGGTGAACTTAAATAACCGATAGGTACAACACGTTGCATAAGTGTAATAATCAATCACAATAATGACGTCTAAGGTTCTTGTTAGAAATTTTGATTTTATTATCACGACATTTCTTGAGGCCGGCCTGAATTCATTCGACAGTGCATAATATTATCTGTATATTGGAATCGATCGACAAAATAAATTCGTAGGAGCCACTGATTTACGAAAGTGCAGATGGCGCACATATGATTGGCCCCCAAACTCTGAAGGTCTCGAATGCTGCATAAGATTTTATAAAAAACAGAATTTTAATATTATTTTTATTTCATTTTAATTACTTATATAAAATAAACTGTTAAATCAATAGGTACGTTATTTTTTCATTTTTATTCAAGACTGCAAATAAATAAATTTTAGTTTTAATTATACAAAAGTATTTTTAATGTTTTAATCACGGTATACTATACTATAATGTACCGTGTAACCTAACTATATACTAGTTGTAAAATATAAGTTAAACAAAAAGGCAGATTAAACAGACTGTAGAAGCCTTATACGACATGAGTAAGACTTTATAGTTAGGTTAACAGGTAACAACACCACCGTCTTTTAAGTCTTTTAATTGGGTTACCTCAAGGCGATAAAATAAAATTTTTTCCATAATCATAGGTAATAAAGTAATACAAAAATTACTAAAAATATATTGAGATAAGCTATGCATCCGAATTGCATGCCAAAAAAATAAATATAAATCGGGTCGTCCGAATTGCATGCCGTCTCTTGGAGGGGTCTGGCCGAATTGCATGCCGTCTCTTGGAGGGGTCTGTCCGAATTGCATGCCATCTCTTAGAGGGGTATATCCGAATAAATAACTAACTTTTCAACTGGAGGATCGGGATTTTGTTACATTACAATAAAACATATAAATATTGTAGAAGGTGACACTGTGAATAAGAATCATAAAATAAAACTATTTTTTTTTTCATCGACAACAAATGCCATTAGTTAAATAAAACTATTGTAGTTTAGGGTAATCAAGTGGGTGTATTTTTAATATTATTATTTTTAAATTTGGTGGTTATAACAAAATAATATTTAATAATAATTCATAATAATAAAATATGTCAATTTAGAAACATCTTTTTTTGAATAATAAAATAGTATAATAGCATTTTTTAAAACAGTTAATATTACAATGAAAAATTACGTTACAGAATAATAATAATAATAATAATAATAGGTAATAACTAATAATATAATAATAATATAATTATCTACATAGTATATAGTCATAATATATTAAAAATTTAGTTTTGTTTATTTTGCTGTCGGCAATGACATATATGCCAACTTTTCTACATATAAAAGTATATTAATTTCATTATTTTGAAATTCCGTCATCACTAAACTTATACTTTTTTCTTTTTCTAATATTTCCCGGCGTCTATTGCTTAAATTTGAACTACGCATTTTTACATATATATCACATTGTACTTGCTTTAGGACATCAACTAATTGAAAAATATTAGGACTTGGGGAGTAAAACATGCTATTCAGCTTGGAATGGAATGATTCACAAACATTAGTTGTACGCATTGTAGAATTAGAAAATTCAGCCCAAATAGATGGTGGAAATAAACTGTCAGCCATCACATACGTTTCTAAGAAGTAGTCACAAAATGCATGTATACGATCATCGTTGGGTTGAATTGCTATAATTTCGTTCGTAAAACAGTCGTCTACATCATTTGGATTTAAAAATGACAGTCCAAAAAATAATTTTAAAAAATAATCCAATTTCTGTTTTTTTTTTTAAATTTGTACATAAACCTACTGATTAAATTTTTCTCCATATGCTCTGTCCTAAGTGAAAACGACATCCTTTTCTTATTGTATTTGGAAAAACAACTAGAAGCGCAGAATGAATAACTAGTTCAAAGTCAGCGTAAATTATTTTTGGCGATAAATTTAAGTTTAAATCATTCATCTTCAGTAATAAATTAGTCAAAGCATCTTCATAAATTTGTTTTGTTTTTCCCGTTAATAAAAAAAAAAATAGTGGCGTATGGTTGTGATTTTTAACACCGTGAATTGTGAATAATTGATAAAACATCTTAGGGCAACTTTTAAATGTACCGCCAACAAATAAAATTTCACACTCATTTAAATATTTTAAAAGTGCGTGTGATGTAAAAGCTACAATATTTTTTTCATGATTATTAATAAATAAAAAATCTTCGTTTCTATTAGTTTGTATTATGTATTAGTTTTGGTGTTTAAATTATCTAAAGCTGTATGTAAATCAATCAAAGTTTCTGGCAGTTTAGGATAAATGCTTGATTGGGCATAATGTAATTTTTTTCGAACTCGTGTAGTGTTATTTGTTGTCCATGTACTAACATCTCCCTTTAATAGCTCACGATGCAGTATTTTACTTGGTTTTTCAAAAGGATCATCTACAGTCTTACGTTTTAAATTATTACATACCCGTTGTCTATTTAATTTTTGTTCGTTATCTTTATTGTGATTATGATCTATTCTATCTTGCGGAATATAACTTTATGTTCTTTTTTTATATACAATAATTTTATATAAGACGTACACAAACGTTTACAACAAGCCCACCTTTCAATATCATTGCACAATAACTTTTGAAAATAAAATTTAAAATCATCAATTACAAAAAGTTTTTTTGTTTTTTTCACTCAACATAATATGTTCAACTTATATTCATGAATCAATAATTTCTCGCTGTGATGGATTTACGATGGATCTTGGGTTCAAACTCTCCAGTAACCTTGACCCGGGCATTCATATTGAAATGGCTTGTTGCAAAGCTCTAAGAATGTTGGGTATAATAATGAGATTGTCAAAGGACCTTAACCTAACTTCGTCATTGAAAGTCTTATACTGTTCGTTAGTCCGGCCAATTATTGAATATGGTGCCATTGTTTGGGATCCCCATACTGCCGACAATGCTTGCCAGGTCGAAAGGGTACAGCGCAGGTTCTTGCGATTTACAAGCTTCCTGTTAGGCATCAAATCTCCACCTCATGATTATTCCCCAGTTGCTACTCAGCTTAATCTAGCCTCACTGGCAGAGCGCAGGCGCATTATGGGTAGCAAGTTCTTGAATGGACTGTTAGATGGTAGTGTTGATTCCCCAACTTTACTATCCTTAATTAATTTTAAAGTATCCCAACGCTCCACCCGCTCCATTACTCCATTTCATGTCCCTTTTTGTTCCACCAACTACTTACTAAATGAGCCTTTAAGGCATATGATGCATAATGCCAATCTGGACCCCACATTCTCTTTTAGTTAGCTCTGTCATATATATTATTATTGAAATGCATATGTACATTTTTAGTATTATTGTTATTTATATTGTTATTTTTTTTGTTTATTTTGTTTTTTTTTTTTTTCTCTTCCATCTTCTATTTACTTTTTTTTCTTTGTAAACCATATTATTACCTGTTTTTTCTATGTAAAAAAGGGCCTAGCCCGTATATTCCAATAAATAAATAAATAAACTTGTGGTTCCATGATCACACTACAGTTAACACACTTCGATAACGTTCCAAGACGTACTAATATTATAAGACACAGAAAAACACACAGGTGACATCTCTTTTTGATCTAATAATTATATATATAAATTATTATTATTACTATTATTTATGGTCGTAGTGGCGTAGCTCTAAACCTTTCTTATCTTAATATTATTTCAGATCAATATTGAACATAAACGCTTATACATTTGACAGCTACAAACACTTAAGTGATCGATACGTATGTCTATGTCTGTGAAACAGACCGAGACCACAATACACTACATTAATCCAATATAGATACTGTTTGGGAAAATATTTACACGGATATAAAAATATTTCAATCTAGAAACTAATTACTAAACAGTTGTAACAACCATACATAAAAGAGCGTTTCTATACATGCATTTTTTTTAAAAAAATTAGGAAAGTCTAAAAGGACAAAGCCCTCCAAGAGATGGCATGCAATTCGGACAGACCCCTCCAAGAGATGTCATGAAATTCGGACAGACCCCTCCAAGAGACGGCATGCAATTCGGACAGACCCCTCCAAGATACGGCATGCAATTCGGACATTTTTTTTTTTTGGCATGCAATTCGGATGCAGCCTGAGATAAGTATCCAATGTAGTTCTCCGGGGTTGTGTGCGGTGTTTAACCGGTCCCTGATTCTGAGCCTTTCGATACTTAATACGTCCAATGGCGGCATGCAAGCAAGAACCAGAGCAGCCTCAGCATAGACGGTCCTATAGGCCTGGTTTAACCTCAGGACGGCCGACCTCTGTGGGCAGATCAGGTTTGCCCTGGTCCTGGCGATCTCGGACACTCGGGTGGCCCAGACCAGAGCTGCGTACAATAGCTGACTCTCAACCACCGTGGATAGGAGCCTGCGTTTCCTCTGGCCGGGGCCCCTTACATTTGGCATTAGCCTTGCCAGGGCGGCTGCTGAGCGAGAGGCCTTATAAGCAATCATGTCTATGTGCGGCGCGAATGTCAGGAACTTATCCAGGATGACCACAAGATACCTGAGTTTTTTTACTATGGTGATTTGATGCCCGCCGACAAACAGACTGGGCGGGACGTACGCCCGTCTGTTTGTGATGAGTACTGCCTCCCTTTTTTGGTGGGCAAGCTCCAGGCCCCTTTGTGACATCCATGTGTCGATGGATTCGAGGACAAGGTTAAACGCCTCTTCAAGCAGCCATCAAGCGGCAGGAGAGAATCTCCACCATCGCCCCCTGGCAGGCAAGGTGGGACGAGACGGAAAAAGGGAAATGGACGCGCCGAGTGATCCCTAACATCAAGAGATGGCTGGGAAGAACCATGATTAAGGTGCCTTTGTCTTTTCACATGACTCAGGCGCTAGCAAATCACGGTTGTTTCCAGCAATACCTATTCCGAATGGCAAGAGCTCCTAGCGCGGCATGCCAACACTATCAGGGGGACTCAGACTCCGCAGAGCACACACTATTAGCGTGTTCATAGTGGAGCGGCCACCGGGAAGAACTAACTGCCCGACTTGGTCACCAGCCGACTGCAGCGGACCTTCCGGAGCTTTTGTGTAGGCCCGACTTCGACGTCCTCCCTCCGGACCCAGAAGAAAAAGGCATTTTGCTGGCCAATGCCGACGAAGCCTTCCGGCTATTCTACAAAATGGTAAAGGATATCCTTTCTTTGAAGGAAACATAAGCGGGCTAGCCAGCCGGGTCAAGAAGTCCGGATCAACTGCGCTCGCAGTTCGGATCTTGTAGATATAAGTTACTATTGTTGTAATTGATAACTTGTTGTGTTTGTCAATAAACGATGGGGGCCGGGGAGCTGTAATGTAAATCACGATTCTCTCCCCGGTCCTCGATAATACGAAAATAAAAAAAAAAGTATCCAATGTAAAATTGACGTCATACATTCTAAAATAGTAGTTAGCCTTCACATTATTCTTATATATATAGAGATAATCAAACAAAACATAACTTAACAAAAGTATTATTATATTTTATATCATGATTTGAAACAACATACTATTGTTAAAATTTAAAGTTTATAAGAGATCAGGAGTGATGGATCGCTAAGAAAAGTATTGCTTAACATCCGTCCACGGTCAGCTAATGAGTCTATGACAAAAACCTTAGGTATTCTAAATATTATCGTTGTCGCCGCCGCGACAATAGCAACTATTCCAACTAGTATCCATTCCCAAAAGAGCTAAAGTTATAAAGAGGATGTCGCTGTCTGATCTTAATAAAATATTTGATCCACTTGGCTTTTTGACTCCTGTGCTTATCACGGGAAAAATATTTCTGCAGCGGCTTTGGCAGATTAAGCTTGAATGGGATAGTCCTTTACCATCCTTTACCATCCTTTTCATCAGCAACTCGAAGAACTAGGGTCATTGTCGATTGCTAGAAAATGCAAGCCCTGTGTAAGTGAGCAAATTGAACTACATGGTTTTTGTGATGCCTCACAAGAAGCATATGGAGCGTGCATATACGAATATGTAGACGAGGATGGTCAAGTTTATAGCAGATTGCTGTGTTCAAAGTCACGAGTAGCACCACTTAAAGGGTCGACGATTCCAAGACTTGAGTTATGTGGAGCCCTAGGTCTAGCTCAGCTTGCTATTAAGGTGGCGTCGGCGTGGGATGTTGACGTTAAGTGCTTCCACCTTTGGACCGATTCTACTGTGGTGTTAGGATGGCTCAATAGCCACGTCACCAGACTAAAAACGTTTGTAGCGAACCGCGTCTAGCAAATATTAGAGATAACTGATCCGAAGCAATGGAGGTATGTCAAGACTGAAGAGAATCCTGCTGATTTAGTCTCAAGAGGAGTTAAACCACACGACCTAGATGTTTGCAGCAAGTGGTGGAATGGGCCAGTGTGGTTGTCCCAGGCAAGGGACAAATGGAACGTTGTTGATACTCCCACACAAGACATTTCGGAACTCCCAGAACAGCGTCCTAATCAGCTAACGCTACTGGCAGTAGACCCGCTAAAGAATATTATGACCAAATACTCCACGTGGAGTCGTCTTCTACGTGCAGTTGCATGGATTCTGCGATTCGTTAAGTACGTCATATCCAAACGTCAAGCACAACAAACGAGGTACTTATCAGTTCGAGATCTCAGAGATGCTGAAAATTTCTTAATACGAAGAGCGCAAGCAGAAGAGTTTGGAGAGGAGATCAAAGCATTAAACGATCAGAAGGAGATACCACACAGCAGTAAGTTACATGCTTTAAACCCAGTAATAAGAAACGAGTTATTAGTAGTAGGTGGTTGTTTAACCAATGCCAACATTTCAGAAGAGCAAAAAAGGCCAATTGTGCTACCCGTAGATCATACAATTACACAACTTATTTTCAAAGATCGACATCGGAATCTACTACATGTTGGCCCTCAAGCACTCTTAGCTGATATAAGGCGCCGTTACTAGCCTCTGCGGGGGCGAATGATTGCAAGATCCGTTGTAAAACAATGTGTAACATGTATTCGAGCTAAGCCATCATTTCAATATCCCTTAATGGCTCCATTGCCCAAGGATAGAGTTATCTGTAGTCGACCATTCACAACTACTGGGATAGACTTCGCAGGGCCGTTAACCATTCGTAGTGGGATTCGAGGACGTCCGGGTAAAAAGGCATGGGTGGCTATGTTCATCTGCTTCGCAACCAAGGCAATTCATATTGAAGTGGTAGAGGAATTAACTAAAAATGCCTTCATAGCTGCGCTTAGGAGGTTTAGTGCAAGGAGAGGTAAACCTGCCACCATTTGGAGTGATAATGGTACGAACTTTGTAGGAGCGCAATGGGAGCTAACAGCATATACTAAGAACATTGAAGCGGAACTAGCCAATGAAGGGATCAGCTGGCGTTTTAACCCACCAGCTAGTCCACATTTTGGAGGATTGTGGGAAGCTTCGGTAAAAAGTGCTAAACATCATTTGAATAGGGTTATGAAGCAGGCATGTTTAACGTTAAGTGAGCTTCAGACCTTACTGTGTCAAATAGAAGCCTGTCTAAACTCGCGTCCGTTAACGCCATTAAGTAGTGATCCGAACGATCTTGAACCTCTGACACCGGCCCACTTCTTCATAGGGGGACCCATAACTCTACCCTCTGAGCCAGATGTGCCGGAAGATAATATGGTTGTGTTACGTAGATGGAAGTTGGTACAAGGGATATTACAAAAATTTTGGAACAGATGGCGGAATGAGTATCTTCCCCAACTTCAAATTAGAGGAAAGTGGAGAACCAGAAGAGAAGCATTAAAGGTTACCGATATAGTGATTTTAAAAGAAGATAATTTGGCTCCCACCATGTGGAAAATAGCACGTGTCACAAACCTACACCCAGGCAAGGACGGTCATGTAAGATACGTTACCATACGTACATCAAGCGGTACAGAGATGAGGCGTCCAGTAGTTAAATTATGTCATCTGCCAGTACTCGAAGGAGAGCAAACAGTTGGAAATTAATTTTCAAACGGGGGGAGGATGTCACCGCCGCGACAATAGCAATGTACCCACTGACCGTCCACACACAGTTATTATTAAGATTATTAATTATTATACAATATGTAGATTAGACCGCGACCAGGTACTGTCCAGCAAGGGCCAGGCGCGGTGCGGCAATCAGTTCGTTCGCTCGTCGCAAACAGTCGACACGTAGCTACCTTTTTTATAGGCGCGAATCGCCGTAAAAATTGTATTGTGATAATAAATTGTAGAATAGCTGGCCAGCTGATCACCGTCGCATTTGTAAGTTTTTCTTATATATATACTTTTATTAATATCTTTTTGTATTATCGGTTTGGTACAACCAGCGCCGTTTATAATTATAATTTATACATTCTTACCACTGTGGTATTATTATATATTATATTGTGTACTATCAATATTATTAAATTAAATTTGTGAATTATACAGCAACGCATTTTTACCTAAAACGTGTTACAATTTTCTTTTAATTATATACACATCACATTACACACACATTTACACACCCACCCACACACTAGCACTCTCTGGTCTTCCTCGGCAACCCCGTCCACTTCCTTTGAGTCGCTACACACACATACACATCTATACACAGGTCGGTCGGTGTGTGAGTACAGCGCGCGAAGTAAAAAGCGATCGGGTCGTACGGGCTAACTATTGTTCCGTCCCCGGCGCAATCATTATGTGTTCGTATAATTTATTGAAAAATGCAGAAATTCACTACCATTTTCAGTGGAAAGTTGAGAGTATAAATAGACAAGATCAACTACTTATAACTCTTGTGAAATTGAGACACAATTTTCCACATTTTGACTTGGCTACAAGATTCAAGTGTAGTAATGACACTATTACTAACATTGTAATAACTTGGATCAATGTTTTACATAATGTTCTGTTTTTACAGTGCATGAATAAAATTCCATCTAGACACAAAAACCAAACATGTTTACCTAATTGTTTTAAGCCTTTTTTGAACTGCCGAATCATAATAGACTATACAGAAATACATACATCAGTATCAAGACAATCTATGAACATATTATAAAGAGATACTTATAGCAATTACAAACATAGAAATACTTGGAAAATTCTTTTGGGAATTTCACCAAATGGTGTAGTTACTTTTGTTAGCAGCCTATTTCCAGGTTCTACATCTGATAAAATAATAACATTAGCAAGTGGGTTTTTAGATCAATTAGTTCCTGGAGATCTTATTTTAGCTGACAAAGGTTTTTTAATAAGAGATATATTTCCCCCTGGAGTATCTTTAAATTTACCTCCCTTTTTAGATACTCCTCAGTTTGCACCTGAACAAGTGTTACAAACTGAAGCAATAGCTAAAGTAAGGATACACGTTGAAAGAGCGATACAACTGATAAAATGTTATTCAATTTTAAACTTCATTCCTTCTAATATGTTGAAACAAGCTGAACAATTTTTCAAGTTAATTTACAACATACACTTATTCAAGAAGTCCAAGATAAAATGTAAAAAGTACAAATTAATTTAATTATATTATGTAAAATTCAATATTTTTTAATTATAAACACAACATGTACCTAAGAATATTTTTATTATGTGAAATTTGTAAATGATTTTTGTGTTTAATTCTTTAATATTATACATAATCTATAAGTGTATATACTAATGATATGGATATTTAATTTTCAATAAGAAAAGGTATGAACTTCTTATTAAAAAATTGTTCTAATACTTTAAGATTAATAAACCAGTCTGGATCCTTTTCAACTTCGTTAATCATTGTTTGATTAGGTGTCCAAATGACAAGGTAACACAACTTGTGGTTAGTTAAATATAGTTGTCCTTGAATCTGATGCCAATAAAAGTGCTTTTTGTTAATATAAACAGTATTATTTTGTATATATATTATATAACTGTGATCATTTTTAAGTTCAATATCTAATGCTTTATTTCTGAACTTCCATGGACATTTTTATCTCAACAATATAATCAGAGTTTATCAAGCCATCTGGAGATGCTCCTAAAAATCCATCGTTTGCTAACCATAACCCAGTTGGTACAAAATTTACATTATGTTCTTTTTCTAAAACTCTAATGCCTGATTTTTCATTTGTTAAACCCCACTGAATAGCATGTACACCACTTAAATTAGTATCATTCTTTAGCGATTTAAAAAAAGATTTTGAAAATTTATTTTTTTGGCAAGCAGATAATATATGATCAAAATGACTTGCAGTTAATCTATTTTTACGGTAATAATGCCACAGTTCAGTTTTATTTTGACCGGTAGTTATTTCAGAAATTTTTAAAACAATATCATCAGTAATAAAACAGCCATCTTTTATATAACTTCTTACTGCTTCAAAATGTCCTGCCCTTACTAATTGTTTACAAACATCTTTATTTACTACACTTTCTATAGAACTTCATTGAAATTTTAAAGATTCATTTGATTCTATATGTTCTGGTTCAGGTCTTAATAACCAAGAAAAACCAACTGGGGTAGATAAACTATCCAAAGTATGTTTGAAAGTAGCAAAATCTTCATCTGAAATAATAGTAGAAGGGCTAACAAAACCACCATAAATCTGACTGATAGTTTTTACTTCATCACATGTGTTAATTTTTCTAACATTCCATGAACAAGATTTGTCTGTAGAGCTAAGATTATAGTGAGTATAAAGTGCTAGGGCAGCTATATGGTGGCAAACTACTTGGCCACGAGGGCATGTACATTCTGCCTCAACTATAGAACTATCATTTAACATCATCTTTACCTTATATTTATCATTCTTCATACTTTGTTTGATTTCTCCTACAATTACATTTAAATCTAGATCGGCTTGAAACTTCAAAACATGACCATCTTTATAAGCAATTTCGTCTCTTTTTAATTGTTTTATATTGTCTTGAAAATACTCCGAAATAGACAAAAAAGGTAAAATGTGATTTCCAGCCATTATATAGTTAAATAAGTAGTAATACAATTAAATTAATAATTATGTTTAAAAAATGAATATGTATTTAAACAAACTTCAAATTCAAACAGGAGCCACCTATTAAGCAATAAGCCTGCCTAAACGTACTATATTATAAAATATTTCGATAGGAATGTTTGGATCCAATTGATAAAAATGATAAGCGTTGATAACAAATGTTACGTCATGCTATCTGCCCGTATAAGTAATAAATTCGATATTGTTCAACCACAAGGTATATCGGTCATAAATGATAATCGTTATACTTACTCACTACAATGACGTATTTTGACATCAGCTGTTATTTGTATTGTTCTGTGCACGATTACAGATATCATTGTTCATGGTTACATAATATGAAGTATACCCAATACTTGGTTATCATGAAGCACATTTTGATTTCAGTTTAATCATTTATACATCTACAATTGTTGTTTAAATGTATAGCATATGGTTCGCTGCTACCTAGTAGATAATTAATGCCTTGTTATAATATAATCAAGTAGCATATCACTACATAGAAATATTACTATAACAACTAAGATGTTTCAGCCACTTATTGAGTTTTGTTTGTTTCGTTATTTCGATTTGGCACATAGATAGTCCTAGATTATTTATATCCCAACAAAAACACTCCGTCGAACTCCGTGTAAAAAATTGCTAAGTAAAAAAAAAAACTAGTAATTTATAATACTTAAACATTATAAATATGTGATATCATAAATAAATGCTAAGTTAACTTAAATTTAAAAAAAACTAGTAATTTATAATACTTAAACATTATAAAGATTTGATATCAAGAATAAAGGCTAAGTAAATTAAATTTTAAATTAATTGATTCTATCTCAATCATTTATTTACTTAGCGAGAATTTATTTTCTTTATAAATTAATAATTAAGACTTTTTTATAAAACAAATTTAGTAACATTTGTCATGGAAATTTGTTAAATAGTCCAGTTATGAATAGACATGTTTATTTGTCGAAATATATAAATTCTCCCAAAGTAAATAAATGATTGAGATAGAATCAATTAATTTAAAATTTAATTTACTTAGCATTTATTCTTGATATCACATCTTTATAATGTTTAAGTATTATAAATTACTAGTTTTTTTAAAATTTAAGTTAACTTATTTATGATATCATTTTTTTATGATATCACATATTTATAATGCTGAAGTCTTATAGATGACTAGTTTTTTTTTACTTAGCAATTTTTTACAGGGAGTTCGACGAAGTGTTTTTGTTGGGATATCAGTAGTTTTTTTATAACATATTTTTATGTACTGGCATGTAATATGTAATGTTTTATATTTTTATTCATTTATTTTATTGTTATGTTTTTTTATTTAATATACTCTATTTTTTTTTTAAATTCATATTCTATTTTTTTTTTTTTTTAAATCTTATTCAATTTTTTTTTTCCATTATTATAATATATACATTTTTACCCCCTCGAGGCCATCGTTCAAAATGTATTGCAGTGTCATTACATCGTAGCCATTTATTTTGATGTGAAATTATGCTTGTATAATGGGCTTCATTCATAGATGGACCATGATGACAGATGACAGAGTTTAAACCATACGATTTACCATCAACTTTAATTATTGTAGTGGGTAATGCATTAATGGTTAGGTTTGATATTTTGTTATTGACATTACTCCAAAGTTGTATTTGAAAGTACAAATATTCATTAGTATTTACTATATTTGTTATCTGTGTATGATCTGTAATAGTATTACAGGTACTGCAATTAACGCCTTCTATTAACACTTCTCTGAATAAATAATCCAGCATTGTATTTAAAGTTGCTGTTTCATTTTCATTAGGTACGTTAAGTTGAATAATATAGTTTTGAGTTATTTGTATTCTCTTATTATGGCACGCAGAACTTGAGATAGCGCATCTTTTAGTGGATTGTAAATGTTTATAAGAGCGTTAATAAATTCAGCAGCGTCCTGTTGTTCTTCATTAATAAAAGGGTGCCCAAACTGTCTTCTAATACTTGAAGAATTTAGATTATTGATATGTGAAATGTAAGACAATGCAAGATTTTTGAGAACGGAATGTTCCAAAGAGTTAATTAGGTTATTTAATATATGTGTACAATTGAATATGGCATGTAAAGAAGAATTTGCATAGCATGATATATTATTTGAATTTGAAAAGCCTGGTATAGTATGATGAGGAATATCTTGATAAGAAGTTGAAGGTATTTGGGCATTATTAGCATGGATATTTGATTAGGCAACTTTTTAAGCGTTTCTTCGATAGGTAAAGGTAAGTGAAAAGCCCTTTCTACAGATTTTTCTATCATTGAGTTTTTAGGCTGTTTTATACCAGATATAGGAGCCATTTTCATAACAACTTGAAACACTTTAGCTCGTTGTATTAAAATTGTTTCATAGTCATTTAAATTAGAAAGTACATGGGGTGTATCTCGAGAATGTAAACTATTAAGTATACAAGTCGGAGGAAAACAATTTGTTCGAAATATTTTCAAACAGTAGTTAGTAACTAAATACTTTACTAAACTAATATTTTTTTTGATTTCTTAGAAATTTTTTTGTGGTTATGGTGATTGAATTTTTTATTAAACGTTCATCCATACACACTGGGCTCACAGCCACACTAGTGGTTTTTTTTAAAAATAATTTCTCCTTTTTCGTAACTTCTGTTTGTATGTATTAGAAACCATTTTAGAAATAAAGGATCACAAATTATAATATAAATAAATAATATAATACGGCCTACTACAACACTGTAACAAACGAGACAACAAATAAAACGTGGTTTGCGCGGCGGCGGCGAATAAACACATCTACACCAAACGTCACCAGAAACATGAATGTCGATAACAGAAATAACGAATACGATAAGCGATGACGCGGGCAACGGCGGGAACCGCAAGTCGCAACCGCTGCCCAGTGTACGACCGCGACGAAAACGTATACGGAATAGAGGGGGTAATACGGTCTCGTGCGCTGCTGCGTGAAACGTAATAACTAAAAACGGTCGAGCACAATATCTTTTTGCTTCAAAAATACTTGACTTTTTTGCTAATATATTCGTTATTATTCAACCATTTGTTTTCGAAAATGACGAAGGTATAATCTACAAATCATGCCCGATCTATTGATACCACAAACAGACCAATCCGTTCATTCATTAGGTCTGTAGCCCTGGCTAAAGAAAACGGGCAAATTTACACACATTCAATGGACAAACTCTGGCTCGCGTAATATACTACGGTAGTGACCGCTTCGCTTTTTTTTTTACTTAGCTTCGCGCCACTACCGTCGCGCTGGATTCACTACAAACATATTTAGACAGATGATTTGATCACCACTTTTTAATTCATAACAAAAAGTGATTATAAAATGATTCATACACATAATATATTATGATTCCAAATCCCAATTTTAATATACCATAGTGAAATCTACTATCACATATAATTTGGAAGATCCTCTATGTTAAAATGATATTCCAATTATTTCCAATTACATTTAAAAATACCAATATTTTGGTAACAGTGAAAAATAAAAATATTGCTTCACATATTGGATTTAAATATGACTACAAAATAAATTAAGTAAGTATAAATTTGTTTAACTGTAATTGTTGCCGCCGCAACATAACAAATATAAGATTAAGCATAGAAATAAGATATCGGCCATGGGGGAACAGGAGCGTTTAAATACAGGAATGCACCGCTCATATTGGTTAAAAGTATATAATGAATTTTAGATTCTGAGTTGAGCGATAAATGTATTGATTTTACAGTTTTTTTTTTTTAATACAGTAAAAATGCTTTGATTTTTTTCATCATATTTTCTGATAGGAAAGTGAATCTAGTTCGTACTTTTGGGTGGTCAAAAGCAAAACCATTTTACGCAAAATCGTCTCCACTCAGAATCGTTTGTTGTATAGATACAATGATATTATATCATTGAATTCAAATTTAATTGACTTTGAATTATATTGGATTAAAAATTATTATTTATAGAATTTTATAACTGGAAAATGATGCATGAATTAGAAGAAAAATGTAAATATGTACTTAATACAGGGAAAAAAATTGTAAAGACGGTAGTAAAAGTTACTATGAATTTTATCGTTCAGGCGCGTATAAAGAGAAGGATAAAAAAAAAAGATCCACAAAATCTCAAGGAACTAAAAAAATAAACCTTAATTGCACAAGACATATTATATTATTGGAGCCTTTTGATAAAGAAGAGTGTATTGCAACAGTGTATAGACAACATTATGGACATACAACTAATGAGCTTCAACATTTAGATATACCAATTAACAAAAAAATGGAAATTGCTTAAAAAATGTATACATTGTGATTATTGTTTTTATTAATATTACTATTGACTAAAACTATTCTATTATTATTAAAAAATGTTGTACCTACCATTGACTAAATGTAGCAAATTATATTTTGCCATATTTTAAATTTATACATTGTGATTATTGTTTTTATTAATATTACTATTGACTAAATGTAACAAATTATATTTTGCCATATTTTAAATTTTTACATTGCGATTATTGTTTTTATTAATATTACTATTGACTAAAACTATTCTATATTATTAAAAAATGTTGTACCTACCATAGACTAAATGTACCAAATTGTATCAATATAACTCAGTTAAAACTTAAAATATACTAAATTCGCAAATTGCAATATTAATAATTTTATTTAAGTTCAATAGGTATAATATCACATTATCAGTTATCACTGAGTTATCAGTTACTATAGTTATGTGGACGATACCATATTGCGCATACGCACTATGAGTGGTGCATTCCTGTATTTAAACGCTCCTGGGGGAACAGCTGGTCACACACACACACAAAATCACCGTAGTAATCATTGTTTTATTTTTGTATATATTAGGTTTGTTCCAACACACGGTCAGACTATCATCGAACTGCCGGGAGCATGCGCAGAAGAATTTTTCCGTTCCAACTCGTCTGAAACGCAAACTCAAACTGTCAGATGGTTGTTCCAACACGTTATTAGACCAGTTGTGTGACTGGTTATTGACAGTCAAAACGATCCGCGGATTTTGACCGGACTGGGAGTCCGAGACACTGTTATCATACATTTATTTATTTATTATTTATGTTATCAATTCGGTTATTTGTATCAGTCGTTCGCATTTGAATTTTAATTATTATAATTTTTTAGTTAAAATACTAATCTAACAATCAATGAATCAAACAATGTCGATGTTAATCATCAGAAAACTGTAACTAAACATGAATTGTCATCCTCTACTACAACCAGTGTAAAAACATAAAACTCTACTATAGTGATTAGTGATTACTAACGAAAGTATCACGGTTGACAGTAAGTTAATGTCTATTATTTTATATTTATTTTATTATATAGTTAATTATTCGTACCTAAATAGTTTTTTTAATTTGACATATATAACTATATCCACAAGTTTAATAATCAAATGTTATCAACTTATATAGTTTAAATGAACAAATGTGGATAATTGGAGTGGGTAATCAAACAGGATTAAAATACACAGTTTGGTGAAGTTTGGTTATTTTATATTCATAAACATTGATGTAAATAGTAATTAATTATTATTACAAATAGTAATTAATAGTAATTAACTCATGTTTCAACAAAGGGTAGGTTAGGCTTTTCTTTTTCTTATTTTTGCCCACATAATATGTAATATATTAGTGTTACGTTTTAATGTGTATACAATTTTTTTTTAGATACACAGACAGAGCTCCTTTACCTCTCATTGAAGTTTAAAATGTATACGTTTGAACACAATTTTAAAAATGGATGGTATGTTCATACATAATTTTAGATTCTGTACATTACGTTTGAATGTTTTTTTACTTATCTTAAGAAATACATTTTTTTTAAGTATACTTTTTCAATTTCAGAGTTAAATGAATTTATAGTCATGGCATCTGGGGTCACCACTGCTATCCAAGAAGAATGTAGGTGGAGTATACATAATTCCAAGACATTGATTGATTTATACGGTAAATATAGGGAAAAAGTTGGAACAATGAAAATTAGAAGCTTAAAACAAATGTGGGCAATAATTTCCGACGAAATGAGTCAAACATATAAAATGAAAATTAATCCGAATAACTGTGAAAATCGATGGCGCGTTTTGGAAAGAAATTATAAAAAGTATGTCGAAAACAAAAATAGTACAGGACGAGGAAAGAAATATTTTGAATTCAGCGAAGAAATGGACCAGATATTTGCACATAAAAAAAATGTCCACCCTGAAATTTTACTATCTTCTGAGGAGGTTCATGATGTTCTTAATTTTTCCGAACAAGATGTTTTTCCAACTCAAGGACCTTCTGGTCCATCAACCTCAAAAAAGGACACAAATGAAAACATTATTATATATCAAGAAGAAGGTACTAAAAAAAAAAATTTAAGAAAGAAAATTAGCACAATTGAAAAAATTAGACAAGATAGATTAAATTACCAACAAAAAAGATTAGAAATAGAAAATGAAAAATTACAATTACTTAAAAATAGGAATGAGTTCATTAAGGATAGGAATATGATATTGCAATCACAATGTTGTTGCAAAAAAAACAATACTTCATATGACTACTCAATTGTTGAATGCGATAAGACTGCAGTAATGGAAAGCGATGATCACGATATTATTCTTCAGATGTAATCAAAGTATACATAAAAAAGTTGTACAGTGTGTGAATATTTTTATGAAAAAGTTAAGATTTAATTTTGTTATGTTTTAAAATTTAAATCTATTATACTATACATAAGTAAGTTGTACTATTTATATTTGCCTGTGATTATTATTATGAAAAAGTGGGACTGAAATTTAATTTTGTTATGTTTTAAAACTTAAATCTATTATACTATACATAAGTAAGTTGTACTATTTATATTTGGCTGTGATTATTATTATGAAAAAGCGGGACTGAAATTTAATTTTGTTATGTTTTAAAATTTAAATCTATTATACTATACATAAGTAAGTTGTACTATTTATATTTGCCTGTGATTATTATTATGAAAAAGTGGGACTGAAATTTAATTTTGTTATGTTTTAAAACTTAAATCAATTATACTATACATAAGTAAGTTGTACTATTTATATTTGCCTGTGATTATTATTATGAAAAAGTGGGACTGAAATTTAATTTTGTTATGTTTTAAAACTTAAATCTATTAAACTATACATGAGTAAACACACAACTTTTAATTTACCAACCTCCTCCACTAATTATGGTTTAAAAAATAAAATAAAATAAAATATAATATAATAGATATGTATATTGTATATAAATATATTTACATAACTAAACGTAACTTAAATTTAAACTCTTAACTAGTAATAATTAAATAAAAAGTGCATCTACTATTCTGTCCCTAATCCTTTTGGCATCTTGGTCTTCCTCAATATCCTCTTCCTCCAAAATGCCCTGGTTTTGTGGTACAGCTTGTATTTGTGCGTTTGATGCAGAGAAATCTTCTGAAATTTCTTCGAGGAATTCATCATCAATAGCAATGTTGTGTAACACACAACACGCTCGCATAAAACCAACAATTTTAGTGATGTTTCTGAATTTTAAGTGATACAACTGTCTAAATTTTTGCTTCAAAATTCCAAAGCAGTGTTCAATGCGATATCTGTTTTGGCTCAACTTTAAATTATAATTAAATTGCTTCCTTGTTAACTGCCCTCGGTCCTTGAATGGGGTCATCAATCGTGTTTGTAACGGATACCCACTGTCACCGAGCAAGAAATATGGACCACATTTTTCTTCCAAAGTATTGCAGACTGGTGAATTCCTGAATACCCTGCTATCGTGTACGGACCCAGGATAACCGGCAAAAAAATCAATGATTTTGCGGTTGTGGTCACAGACAACCTGCATCTGTATTGAATAATATCCCTTTCTATTTATGTATGAATCTGGATCATTATCAGGTTTATCTATCTTGATATGGCAACCATCGATAGCCCCTATAGCCATAGGAAATCCATTAGCTCTGAATGACATCTCTGATTCTCGTTTTTCTTCATCGTTATGCCATTTGATTATTTGTGGCGAATAGTTGCTCAAAAAGTATGTAAGCCGTTCAATAATTCTATGCAAAGAACTTAGTGTAATATTGAAACGGTCTGCAACATCACGGAAACTTGCAGTTTGGTGCCCAACAAACCACATAAATATTAGGACCTAAAATCAATAAATGGTAAAGTGGTAGGTGCATTGTGTGAACTGTTAATATTATTATATTAAATGCTAGCTAATATCATTGAGTATACCTTTTGTCGCAGGTAAAAAGGGCTTAAGTCAATTTTTCACAAAAATGTTTTTTTGAAAAAATACTTTAATAGATCTTCTTCCTCTGATATTTATCATGATTTCTACAAAAATTTAAAAAACAATGAAAATGAAGACCCATCATATAACCCAGATCCCAGTGAATCTGATTAAATATAATTAAATTATGTTAAATAAAACTAAAAGGAAAACTATTTTTTAATAATTCTTATGTTACAAAAGTTAAAATCTATTTTGAATATTTTAATATTAAGTTTCAAGACTAATTTGTTATAAACTTATATATATAATATATATAATTCTTATATAAAAATATATATTGTAGGTACTGTTTAATAAAATTGTATTCTAGAGTAAACATTAATTTGTAATTAAATTTGATAATTTTTTTTATCAAAATCATATAAGTCATAATTTATTTGATCAAAAAGGCTTGTCGTAAAAAAAAAGACTTAAGTCAGAATAAGTGAAATCCAAATTAAGTAATTAGTTAAGTCTATAAATAATTACAAATTTAAGAATTTTAGGTCATAAATGTACACAGAATTTGATTAATATACATAAATGATTTCTATATTTGTGGTTGTGATACTAATATGTGTAGGGAATTTCCAAACTTTCAAATGGCTGAGCTGAAAAGTTGATTAAATTAAGCCCTTTCTACTTGGGACTAAAGATATATTATAATCAATGCTCAAATAGGTACATAAACTGAACTAAAACACTACCAACCTGGTCATCCGCAGGTATTTTACCCAATTGGCCATGCCTGATTTTTTTAAAATAATTACTTTCTCTGTACAAATCAGTAATCCTTGTTGTCAAATGACGACTAATCCTGAAATGCCCAAAATATGTTTCACAATCATATTGTTGGACAGTTTCTTCTAAACAAAAAAAAAGTAAATTAATCGTTAATAAAACAGAAGCCCGTTAACATCTTCTCACCTATAAAACGTTCGTTTTTTATTTTATGGTTATTAATTAAGTCCAATCCGTCGTCAGAGGAAGAACTGGATGCAAAAAAGTCATCTGAATCGTCAATATCGCTCATTTTTAATGCAATTAACAGCAACCACAGACAAGTTTACTAAGCAACAAGTAAACCATAGAAAAAAGAACTAGTAAACTAAGCTGTATTTACAGCAACCACAGTAATGAATGCCGGTGGGACTATAAAGGCTTGGTTTCCTACAATCACGCATCCGTGATTGCGTGGTGCGCGATACGTGATCGCTCGGTCACACTTGCGTGATGCGTGATACAGGTGTTTTGCTACATCTATGCGTGATTATGACTGTGGGATTGAAAAGTTGATCAGTTGGTGTCAGACCGTCAGACGAAATGGACGAAATGGACTTGGCACTCTACAATTTGATCGAAGATGATGCAGATGAAGAACTTTTACTCCTTTCTTTATATTTTAGAGAAGAAACTGACGATATTTATAATGAAAGGAAGAGAGAAGGATGCTTCAATAACTTAATTCAAAGACGTTTAATTGATAATGAATCAAAGTTCAAAGCTTATTTTAGAGTGTCCTTTGAGTTATTCAATAATATACTAAATTATATTAAAGAAGATATTAGAAGGCCACCAAGTAATCGTATAAAAAACCAATAACTCCAGAAGAGAAGCTATGTGTCACTTTGAGGTAAGTTAAAATTAGTTGGTATATTATATTGTGTTCACTATTTAATTGTTTTGTGGTTTTTAAATGTTTATTAAAAAAAATGTAAATACATCAATCTTTATAAAATAATATTTCACTTTTTGAATTTAAAATTTATAAATGGTTAAAATAAATTGTAATTACTTTTTAGTATTAAATAAAGAAAAATAAAAAAAAAATAATAAGTACTCAAATTAGTTATAGGTCATAGGTAGGTAATTCAAATATGTAAAAGTATTATTTGGATTTTGTTCGTCAACAGGAATTCTCGAATATGACTGTAATGATTCTTCACTTGTGACTGGAATAATATTTTGTGTAGATGAACTTGTTGGTGCTGTTTCTTGATCAATCGTTCCCATTGATATATTTGTCTTTAATGCGCGCAATTCTATTTCGGATATAATATTGCAAACCCGATTTCTCGCCTCTACTACTAATTCTGGGGGAAAAGTCATGACTGTTGAAGCCATACTCTTAAAAAAAATTTGTATTGGATGGTTTTCTGATTGTTGCTTTATTTCCTTGATCATTTTTAAGCGTTCTTCTCTACCTTGTCTTATTTCTTGTAACAATCTTTCCTTGTTGCCTCCTTTTTTTTGTTTTTCATTAACATTTTTAAATATTTCGTTTGGGACAACATTTGAGGTATTATTCAAATTATTATCATATTCGTTTATTTCATAAATTATTGAAGTTTCACTTGCTGGTTCAATATACATTTCGGAGTTGTAGTTTTCAGTCTGGTGCGCACTGTCACTTCCTGTTATCTCTGAACAATCCAAGCTTGCAGTATTCTCAATATGTTTGTCGATCATTATACTTGATTTTGTCCTAAAATTTTATATTATGTTTTAATGAACAAAAAAATAAATTGTAATATTTTTAATATAAAATATATAATATTCATAAATTTATATAACAAATATAAATAAAAAAAAGCAAGGCTGGGCAAGTTAATGATATTTTTTAACTCAGTTAAGTTAAGTTAAACTAAAATCGAAACTAAGTTAATAGTTAAAAGTTAATTCAAAATGTTCTATCAATTGAACTAAGTTAAAAGTTAACCAAAATTTAATATTAACTTTTTAACTCAAGTTAAGTTACTCAAAAAAAAATTTCTTGTTTTAATATAGGAGTAAAATTAAAACGATCGGTATACCTTAAATTGTTCATGTTATTAGACCAAAGAACTATTATTATTTTATTTTCCAAAAGGTTTAGGAACAGTACACACATTTATTAGCATACTTTTAAAATGTGTACCATCAATTTGTTTACCTATTACCTACGATAATTTACATAATTTTAAAATTTTTATTAATAAAAAAAAATAGTCTGTCCGCGCTACCTTCTATACAAATATTAATTCGTAATAATTATAATATAATAATAACTTATAAAATAGCTTATAATAATAATAGAAATATTACTGGCGACGATGGCGAAAAATAACGGGCAATGATAATATTCGTAATTTAATAATATTATAAGTATTTATATTTTATACGAATATGAAAACATATTAATTAAAATTGAAATCAACTTAACTTGTTTAAATGTAAAATTAACTCAAGTTAATTTAAAATTAATTCAAAAATTCCTTAAGTTAATAATAAGTTAATAATCATAAAAAAAATTAACTTATTAAGTTAAAAAGTTAAATTAACTTAACTTATTAACTTAACTTTAACTTATTAACTCGTATTAATGCCCAGCCTTGAAAAAAAGGTAGGTTAGCATTGAGGTGGAGGAAGTTTTGCAGTATTCAATAAAAAACGATTCTGAGCGGACGGAAGAATATTTTTTATTTTATTAAATATAAATATTATTCGTTTCTATGGCGATAAACAAAGCGTTACAAATTGAAATCCCGTTTTTTCGTAATTTTTCGGTGGTTTTTTCCGAGGCTTTAATAACTATTGAGAAAATCAAAAAATGACCTCCCAAAAGTATCAACTACATCCAATTTGCTAAAAGATAAGATACTATATGTCGTAATCGGAGCACCCCTTCTGGTAGACACTTTGTCCACAGGATAAAAAAAAAAATAAGAAAATAAGTAAAAGTTTTATGGTGTACATTTTCGTCGAATTTCTATGTTTAAAAGCTTGTAAAAAATATTGAGAAAATAGTGTTTACCTTCTCTCCTCTTCATGTTCGTTCAAAAAGCTTAATGCGTCATCGTTGTATTTTGATTTATTTTTTGCAGCTGAACCAGTACCCATTTTCATTTTTTTTAAAGTTTTTTTGTATGAGTCTCTAATAGTTCTCCATCGTGTCTTGCAATCATTAGCTAAAAATATATATTATATTTTTTTTACAGATTTTTGGCTACAGGAGAGAGTTACAGGTCTTTAGCATTTCAATTTAGAATTTCGCATAGTTGGATAAGCATAATAGTACGAGAAGTCCTTACAGCAATTTGTGCAAAATTGAAAAATATAGCAATTCCACAACCCACTGAAAATCTTTTAAACAATGTTTCCGCAGAGTTTTATAAAGCATGGAATTTTCCGAACTGCTGTGGTGCGATAGATGGAAAACATATTAGTATTGTTTGTCCCGCTGACTCTGGCTCAATGTACTTTAATTACAAGTCTTTTTTTTCCATTGTACTATTGGCGTTAGTTGATGCAAATTATAAGTTTTTATTTGTGGACATAGGGTCCTACGGGAAAGAAGGCGACGCTGGTATTTTTCCTAAATCAAATCTGGGAAAATTAATTTCATCTGGGGAATTTCCATTTCCAGAGCCTAAGTGTTTACCATTTACAGATATAGTTTTACCTCATGTTTTCGTGGGGGACGAAGCATTTAAATTAACAACTAATATGATGAGACCATATCCTCGAGAACAGTCAAAGGCAGATGTCACAAAAGCAATTTTTAACTACCGACTAAGTCGAGCTAGAAGAACTACTGAAAATACTTTTGGAATTCTGTGTCAGTCGTTCAGAGTATTTTTCACTCCAATCAATATTCTACCAGAAACAATTGATGATTTGGTGATGGCGGCTTGTATTATTCATAACTTATTACGAGATGAACGTACAAATTATTCGACTAATTATTCTAATGAAAATGATATAAATATGGAACTTCCGAAAAACATGATGCCTTTTAATGCCGTAGGAGGAAATTTTTCAAATGAAGCTTTTCGTGTACTTGAATCATTCAAAAATTATTTTAATAGTGGAGCTGGATCAGTTAGTTGGCAGACAAAACAAGTGACAAGGACAAGTTAAGAATATTTCACATACAATTTGTAAAAAAATGTAATAATTTAAAAAAGTAACTAATAATATAAACTTAATATTCAGTATTCTATTTTATTTTTTTTCTAACTACTAATTGTTTTGTTTTTTTTACCACTTTTTCCGATACTAAATGAAATTTCTTTCCAAACATTATCCTTTATGTTATTGTCTCTATAGTTCTTGTCTTTTAACTTGTATAAAACAGGGTGATCACGAACAAGTGCTATTAATTGTTCATCATTCTCTGGAGTGAATAATTTTGATTCCATGATGAAAAAAAGCTATATAATAATATATAAAATAGTTAAAAAAAAAAATAATAATATTTTAAGTATAGGTATTAATTAATCACAAATAATATTAATATATACATATATTATATTTTAAACAATTAATAAAACAATGATTTACTAAGATTATTATTTTTTTTGAGAAATCATAGTATGCTTTAATAAATTAAAATAAATAATCCAAGTGAAATTAATATTTTTAAGGAGTAATTATTATAAAAATACACTAAAATAATGTGAAAATTAGACTCATACAAAATCATAATTAATGAATAGCATGTAAAATGTAAATAAAAATAGATACTTAGCTAATATTATAAAATATTAAATTAATTGTCGTAACTTATGAAATATAGAGACTTACATAGGTAATTGAATATCAGATTATTGGTTGGATTAGAAACGTAGTAGAGTACAGCGTAACCTCTTCGTTGGACTTCACAATGTCTTGTGTTCACATATTTTATTTTATTTTGTTACAGTGTATAGTGCAGATAATTATTTTGAGTTCACTAGTACCTACATTATTTATAAACGTAAAATCCTTTATTTTTAAAATTATTTGAAATAATATAAATACACCATTAAATATTTGGCTATAATATAATTATACTTACTTATATAATATATTTCATATCGGAATAAAATATATTATTAGACTTGTTTGTACGAGTTCAATAATACCACTTTTGTATTTGTTTCCAGTGGTCATTGATTTATAATACCCTTATAGGTAGATAATATTAAAATATTCTATCAATAGTTACCGAGCTAGCTGATGATATTTTCCAATTATGTTAAACGAAAATAGTTGGATGGTTGTACAAGTTTCTGCATTTATAAACTGTTATATTATCTTTATAAATAGGTTTATCTAAATAGCCAATAGGTATATATTATATAAAATAATGAAAAACTAAAAAATTGTACATGTACTCATAAATATGGTACAGTAAAACTTCCGTTAACGATCACCTCTATGTAACGGTCAAATTTTTGGTCCCGTCGAGTATTATCCTAGTGTTATCCTACCTCTGTAGGACGGGCACCTCTAAATAGCGGTCATTATTTTCAGTCCCTTCGGTGACCGTTATATGGAAGTTCTACTGTATATCTATTCAATAAAGTGTAATTGGAGGGGAGCTTTGCCCTCCCACGACTCTGTGTTCTCAAAATTATCTGGACCCTCCCCATGACAAATTCCTAAATACGCCACTGATTATTAGCAAGTAGCAACCGTGGACCCTGGATTCTGGAGGAATCAAATCACTTTATTTTTTAAACACCTAATTTTTTTTTTAAATTTGATTTTTCATCCTGTGCGTGACACGCAAATGTTGACTTGCAGGCAACCGGGACGTGATTCACGCGCGTGAATCATCAATCCCGTGCGTCAAAATTCACGTGCGTGAATTGTTAAAAAACACTATTATTGTTTTTCATACTTCATATTTTGCGCGATCACGCAACGTGAATCGCGCACCACGCAATCACGGATGCGTGATTGTAGGAAACCAAGCCTTAAGGTAGGCACTAGGCAGGGTATGCTTATCACCTGCTGGCTGCTGGGTCTTTTCAGTTTTGTATTCATACTCGGGGACAGCGACCCTACTACCACTATTACGGCACCATACTTTTTATTTTAAATTTGGGCACACTGTAAGTGCAGTCCATCAGTATTCAGTCAGAAACGCGTTCCAACAGTGGTCAAAATCCATGATCAGTCCACGGTAGCGCATGCGCCGTAAATCAATCATGGATCAGTCGGCAACTAGTCCCAAATCCCGTGTTGGAACAAACCTATTATTCAAACGTGTCCAGTGAATTATTATGTAATAATTGTACCTATAATATTATTAAACATAATTATTTTTACTATCACCACGTTATCGCAAGTTGCCAAGCTGGTTCCGCGAACGTTATTAACACGGCCACCGTGATATTTTGTCTCGTATCGTACGTCTTTCAGCGAACACCGACGTGTGCAAAATAATTATTTTACTCCGTTTTTGATCTAATAGTAAGGTGTCAATATCATAGATTTTCGTCGTAACGGTGACCAGACACGAGTCTATTAGACGCCTATTTGTATATTATATTATTTTATTATTGTGAGCCATAAGGGCAATCATTACATTATTATTTTGTCATTTGCGTGTATTGTACCCATACTATAGACAGGACCAGCTAGCTAGTCTGCACTCCACAAACTGTGAGTTTTTTCATTATTTTTATTATTATTATATTTATTATACACCTTTAACTGTTGGGCCAAAAGGGCTATAGATATTTTTTGTCACGCCTGCACCGAAAGTTTGGTTTTCGACCACGGTTGAAGCGTTTGAAAGCGTCCTTTTACCGTCCAGCGGGCGGTAAAGTGGAAATCCCCAAAGTGCCGGGCAGAAAAGAGGAAATCTCCAAAAGTGCCGGCCGCCGGGCGCGTATCCCCTGCACAACCAGAAACTAAAATGTATACCTACCACGGTTCTTACAAAACATAAACTTTTGGTTACATCTTAAATGTATAGTATAACCAGGGGGTGGACAAAGCACGGCGGCAGCGAAATCAGCGGCCATTTTAATTGAGGTACTTTTGTTATCAAATTATAATCAGTGATAACCGATATTCGTTATTCATTTTAATTTCAATTTTGTACCTTTGTGGCATTCTTTGTGGTTTGGTTATACGTTGTTCTGTCTGACTTTATTCTACGTGTAGTGAGACTATTGTTCTGTTGTTAGACAACCATTCTCAACATGGTTATGTTATGTTTAGTTCAGAGTTGCATTAATTCCAATAGGACAACAAAAGCAAAAGGATGCAGGTTGTTTAGTGTTCCTAAGGATGTACTTCGGTAAGTCTGTGCTAATAATGCTCATTTGTGATTTTAACCAGTAAAATGTTTGTAAACTTTACAGCTGTAATGAATGGTTAATAAATTGTGGTCGACAAGATTTGCTAAACAAATCTATTGATGTACTAGCTAAGTACTACCGTGTTTGTTTAAATCATTTTAGTGATAATATGTTTTCAAGTGCCGACAAGTCTCGACTATTACCAAAGGCAGTTCCTACAGAATTCGGTAATTTTAATTTTGATTTAATTTTGTTATATGTAATCTTAATTTAATTTATTTTTGTAGAGGAATGTAATAATGTATCTGTCAAAGAAATTGGACCAGACATTTCAATAGTGGGTAACAATTGTCTTGACGAAACAATTTTTGATTCATCAGTTGCCACAAGTACACCATCTAAAGAAAATCATTCAATTTCTGTTACTTGTAAGTTTACCAAAATGTATATATATCTAACCTTTTATTTCATAATAAAATTATAAACATGCAAACAAACGATACTATTAATTATGTCTATAGATAATGGACTATTAAATAATAATATAATTTTTTTAGCTAATGAATTTGGTACATCATCTGGGATATCACCAGTTTTGAGACTTTCAACATCTTCCCAAACAACACAGCTCTTGTCACTAAACACTCCCAGGAAACGAAAGCTCAAAGTGGAAGTTAAAGAGCTCAGAAATAGATGTCAGCAATTAGAAGAACAATTTGAAACACTTTCCAACCAGGTAAAAGACATTGTGTCGTCAGATCAACACTTTTATCAAGCTTGTGATTCCAAATTACCTGCAAATTTATCTATGCTAGCGAAACATTATGTGCAAATGGCCAAGAAGAAATCACAAGGTATACGTTACTGTAACCAGATAAAGCAGTTGGCTCTTTCCATATACTTTTTTGGTCCTCAAGCATATAGATTTTTAAAAACTATTTTACAGTTACCTAGTACCAGAACATTGCGTAGAATTACAGAACAAATAGACCTAAGGCCAGGATTAAATGATATTTTATTTGAAACGATGGACTTAAAAATTAAAAATATGAAGGATGATGCGAAGGATTGCATTTTGTGTATTGACGAAATGTCTATCAAATCCCATTTATTTTATAAATTATCTCAGGATTATATAATAGGATTCAATAACTCAAATAACTCAAAGACTTACGAACTAGCAAAACACGTATTGTTTTTTATGTTGAGAAGTTTGAATCATGAGTGGAAACAACCTGTCGCTTACTATTTTATAAACAATAGTTGTTCGGGAATTAATCTTCAAAATACCATCTTTGATGTAATTACAAAACTTACTAGTATATCAATAAATATTAAGGCTGTGACAACCGACCAGGGATCCAATTTTACCAGTTTTGCAAATACTATGAACGTGTCAAGTAAACGACCTTTTTTTTTTGTCAACGGAAAAAAAATATTTTATATATTTGATGTCCCCCATTTATTAAAGTCTACCCGAAATAATTTCTTCAAATACAATTTAACATTTTCAAACAGCACAACAGATAAAAAATACCTTACTCAATTCTACAAATCAGATCAAGGCTTAAATCGATTAGCCCCTAAATTAACAGATATTCACATTAATCCTGGTGCCTTCCAGAAAATGAAAGTTAGATATGCTAGCCAAACATTAAGTGCTACTGTAGCAGCTGGTATGAAAACCTGTATTGAAGGCGGTACTTTACCTCGTATAGCTAATGGTACTGTTAAATTTATTAATAATATGGACAAATTATTCGATCTACTAAATTCAAAACCTAACTGTGGGAATAAAAAATTTAATGAACCATTCAAAAATGCTGATTACCAGAGAAAACATTTACAATTCATGTTAGAAGAATTTACAAACATGAAGATTATTCAAAAACAAATTGTAAATGGAAAAATGGTTGAAGTAGATGTTACATCACGGGTAAAATTTTTAAATGGCTGGAAGATAACTATTAGTTCTGTTTTACAATTATGGGATGACATTACCAAAGAATTAGGTAAGCCCTATATTTTATATACAGGTCGTTTAAATCAAGATTGCTTGGAGAATCTTTTTGGAACTTTCCGCAACCAGAATGGAAATTGTGTAAACCCAACCCCCATTCAATTTTTCTTCAGTTTTAAAAAAATATTTTTTATGAACTATTTTAAACATTCAAGTGGATCTAATTGTTTGGATGACTTGAACGACATATTGACTAATATTGGAGATATTTCACCCCCCTTAAATAATGGCCGTGCACTATTTCCAGAAAAAACTCCTTTTAACTTTTCAAATTTAAAAGTTGGTACTGTTGACTACCGTGAGTTATGCTTTCCAGAGAGAAATGCACTTGCCTATGTTTGTGGCTATTTTATTAAAAAGTGTAGTGAAAGACATAGTTGTGAGATGTGTTTAAATTATATTGCAAATCAAAACCTATTAGACCAATCACTTTTATTTATATATTTTAAAGCATATACAAATAGTGAAGTTAATTCCACTGATTCCACTTTTGGAAAATTAAATGTACCAACCGATCAGTTTCTTAATTATATAAATAATTTGGATGATATATTTATTAACAATTTTCCTTTATTAGCAGTAGAAGATAATGTTGGGAAAAAACTTAAAAATTTACTAGACAATGTGCCTTTAAATCATCCTTGTCCAAATTTTGATATTGAATTTCTCAAAAAACTATATATCCGTTTAAGAATATTTCATACCATTAAAAACTTAAATAAAACTATGTTATCGACAACAAGAAAAAACCGAAAATTAGGTATTTTATCCCACCTTTAATCAGTGGCGTAAATAACAATCTGTACATAAATTCAACAAAACTATTTTAACAAATATTGTGTCTATTAGCAATTGGTATATTATATTATTATGTATATACACCTATAAATAGGGTGTATGATTACTTACTGTAAATAAAATATGTATAATTTTCTTAAACAATATATGAATACATAAAAAAAACAATTCTTTTATTTTATAAAATTTATATTATATTATATTATACCTGGTCATGCCATAGTATAAGACTTATAAGCCCCCCAAATCTCAAACTCTAATTGCACCTAATACCTTGAAAAATAATACTACTCTTAGTAACATTTGAAAATGCGCGGTAGCTTATAAAGAATATTACTACCGTTTCATGATGGAATAAAATGTTACTAACTTCCTACTGTACCTCAAATAAAATGGCTGACTGATTTAATTATTGTCCTATGCTACCCATGTAATTTGTTATCAGTGTCCATTCTGTTTTATTCTGTGGTATAACCTCCTTGCATGACGCATAAACATTTTAACATATTTAATTTGCACTGTTCCTAGATAAGTGCGTCGAACAATGCGTTAGTAAGTTTATTTCACGCAATTTGTATAATAATCTTATCAGTTACAATAATAAAATATACAAAGTGAAAATTGTAATTTTGAAATAAAATAAAATGTCTTCCAAGAAATTGTTTTTGTAGAATAGGCTATAATTGTTGCATAGATCCCTGCATAACCTTTTCCATGAACGCAGGGGCGTGACAAAAAATAGTATGTGTGGCTCACTTCCCGCCCTTGCCGCACAATATTCTATTTTATTATTATTAAATTGTTGGCCAGAAGGGCCGAATATTATTTTATACAAGCTTCAGCTCAAATACCTGCGTCAATATATTATTATTATTTCGGTTGACCATAAGGGCCGGTCATTTATCATTATTATTTTTATTATTATACATTGCTGGACCAGAAGAGTCACATTATTTTCATAGCGGCTCCAATAGCTTTTTTATTATTATCATTATATTATTATTATTATATATTTTTTACACGTTTGTGTCACTGCGAGGTTTTAATATATATTTTGTACTGCTATTATTTAAATCTGCGTATTATATAGCAACTTAACTATCAGAAACCGTGTTACCATTTTTTATTACCTATTTGTTTAATTGTATACACATCTACACACATACACATATTCATACACAAATACACATAATTTATTACACAACACGGACTACATAGCCGACAGAAATTGCTAGGCGATCCCGACCACTACTGCTCGAGCTATTACACCATTACACACCCAGCTTGTTCTCCATATTTCTAGGTCTTAGGTGTTAGTGGTGTAAAGACCCTAAGTTGGTGTCCGGGCGCGCGTTATATTATTGTACGCAACCGGCCCGCACAGTAATATTATTTAATTATTATAATGACAAATACATTTTTTAGGTGTAATCAAGTTAATAATCGCAAGAAGTGAAAAAAATCTATTTGGACAACTAACTGCACATTACCAATGATATTAATTGAAAACTAAAAATATTGCTAGTGTTAATGTTTTATAATTTGTATGTTATTTTATAATTAATTTAAGTGAGGTGACAATATCAATCATAACAACTTAAAAGATAAATGTACATTGTGTTTAATACGAATCTAGGTCTAGTGTTAGAAAGTCATGTGTTATAAGGTCAGATATTATAATATTAAGTGTCATAAAAATCAAATGTTATAAAATATATTTCTCATAAAAATCATGTCATAAAAGTTATGTACCTATTATAAAAATTACAGTAGATATAAAAAATTGAATTAACTATATATTATGTGTGAATTAAAATGTTAATGATAAACAATTTAAAAAAAAGGAATAATTGTAAAAATGTTTAAAATTTAAAATTTGAAGCAATTGCTTTAAGAAATTCTTTTATATCATACTCAGGGTTCTGTTCTAATCGTTTACATATATTTTGTAGTCAGATATTTTGGTCGTTTGTATTTTTGGAAATGGACGTTGAGTTTGTTATTAAGCGTTCTATGGTTACTTCTGTTTCTTTCTGCTCTTTTTGTATTCCTCGGATAACAAATAAAGATAACATTTAGCTAAAACGATTAAACGATAAGGAACATGTATGTATGTAGGTACACTATTAATATTATATTATAACACATGATTTTTATGAGAAATCCGTGTTATAACACATGACTCTTATGAGACTTAAATTTATAACACTTGACTTTCTAACACATGACTTTCGAACACTTGACATAGTACCGTTTAATACACATACCTACACATATTGTGTAAATTGCGTAAAGCAAATAAAAAATTTAAAAAAATAGTAAGTAGGTATGTGATTAATTATTATTATTCATATATAAATGAGTACTAAGTAATTGCTCAATATAAATTGTTTCTGACAATGATTGGTGTTGTCATTGAATAGTAATTTGTACTAAATTCAAGTTAAAATATTATTAACAGCATTTTAAAAATTTTACTTTTGTTTTAAGTCTGATGTTATTGGAAAGTTGGTTTCAATTTTTTGAATACATGTTATATCTTTACTCATATTTTGCAAAACTGCAAAACGACAATTTTGATTTAACTGTATCATCATTTTGGAATAGATTTTTCATAGTCCTGGGCTTATAAATGAAAGTAAAATTTTATAATGGTTGATAATATTAACAGTGACGCTGAAGTCCTAAAATTAGGATTAAGATCATTAATACGCACAAAATATAAATCATTATTTTTACGCACTAACCAATCACCCATTTAAGTTGAAATAGCTAGTTGAATATTTATTATAGGGTTCGGCGTCACTGAAAATTGTTATAAAATGTGGGACAATTGGTCATGAATAAAATTAGTTCAAAGCCAATTTATTTATCATAGGTAATGCAATATTTACCTGTTCAAAATATTATTTGAATGTGTTACTATAGTTTATTCAGAATTGTAAATTGAGTGGACAACGATTAAATAAATATAAACTAACTAGTATTTTTATAGTATTAGTATTTTATTTAAAATGATGAAAAAAATTATGGTTGATCATTAAGTTTATGAATGTTATTACTTAGTGTTGTTAGATGGGGGAAAAAACAGCAGGTCTAGTCTGTATATATTAAATATTATTAATTTCCTTTGTACAGCTTGTTCATAACATCTTGTAAATTATTATTTATTATTTCATATGCATACACTGCAACTTTATTATATTGTTAGGCACTCGTATGCACAATCATATAAGTGTTACTTAAAATCAATATAAGTGTCGCCTAAGCACAGTTTTCTATACTTTTGAATAATTACAATAATATATATTTTATATAAAAATCAGCTTAATTATAGTATTTAATATCTATAAGTATCAAACAAATAACACCGATAATATTATCGTAAACATTATTGATAAGCATGGAATAATAAATTAATTTTGAAGAAAAATAATTACAAGTTACAACATAGAACACTGTGTTCTATGGTAATTGGTAATACTTTAATAGGCATTTAATTATTGGTGGTATTAACTAACTACGGGTTACTTAAATTTCAACTATGCAAGATGCAACCAAAAATTATTTTATTATTTTTTAGTTATTTGCTGTCAGGAAAATATTACAGTATTTAAAATGTTATTACTATTTAATTATTACATTTAAATATTCAAATTAACAATACTTTATAGGCAGGCGGTAGTACATAATATTCAAATTTATTGTGAATACGTATTGTTCTGTTTAATCACGAGTAATTGTGAAGAGTTCTTTGTTGTATGTTTGTAGTATACTAGTATCTATTAGTATCTTTGTACTAGGAATGAAGATTAAGGATATTTAATTAAGTTTAAAAATCGGGAAGTATAATAATTATGCTATAATAGTAAGTATTAATTATTTTAATTATTTAAAAAGTTATTAAAATTGGCGGAAAGTTTGTCGATGTCGTAGGCAATAATGTTGGCCAGCATGAAGGTAATTTATACTTATTAACAGCATAGAAACCAACATGATGTTAGATCCTTGTTTACCCGTAATAGAAAAACGTGTTAACAGCTGAGTTCATATCACAAGGTTGTTATCATTACAACCATAGAACAACTGAACCACGGACTAAGATATAACAATGGACTGGAAACGAGCAGCTTATCACGGCCACGAATGTATGTACAATAAGCAAAGTGCGGGGGATCGCTATGTGTTCCTGGATTTCACAGCGCCCTCTGCATTTAACAAGGACTAAGATACAAAGTGTGTAGCCAAATAAAACCATGGGTAGCGCTGAAAACTTCAAGAACAGTGTTCTTATCAGCTAAGTGGCACCTTTTCGTGGCCGTCCCTCGACCTCTGCCGACCATGTCGTTTCCAGTCCATTATATCTTAGTCCGTGAACTGAACATTAAACATAACAGCTGATCAAAATAAGAATGTGTAGTGGTAATCTTGAACTAGGCACCTTGAAGGACGGTATGTAGTGGGCATTACATGCGACAAGACGTGATAGTCCAATAATCCAATTACTTATAGTATGTATGTATAACAATAAAAGTAGGTACACTGATAATCATTTATCATCATATCTTCGTTATCGAATTTATTACTTGTAACTTCCGGTCTTTATAAGCGAAAAGTATATCAATAATATCATGACCAGTGGCGCTATTAGCGTGGGGGAGAACTGTGCAACATAATGGGGTATTTTGGGGTCCAACTTAGGCTTAACTATCGTACTTACTGAATTTATTTGAATAGTTTATTATTTTTTACGCTGGAGCACAAAAATCCCAATTACTGCGGTCTGCAGTACTGACTAGGTATAACGAATTTACACACAAACACCTCCCAAAACACCCCAACTTTGAGGAGTTGTATCTCGTCAACGGATAAACGAAAAATGAAAATTTAAACGTGATATTTCATAAGAAAAAAAGCCTTACTAAATTATGAAATTTTTAGTATGGGTTGCCATTTGAAAATCAAAAGTAGATGATGGTTTACCAAATAAATATAAGGGTGAAAATATTAAAAAATTATATAATTCTAGAACAGCTTAGATCTAAAATTTTGAAAAAAAAAAATTTGAAAAAAGTGAATACTTTTTGAGATAATGAGTGTTTTACGCTTAATCAATCACCCTGTATGTCACATCCACTTCATGAAATGTATCCATTTAGTAAAAATGACGTTTTACTACACTATATGAACAATTTGTTGACCTTTTCATGAAGTGAATGAAATTCATTTTATCCACATTCTGTAATATAACTATTTATATATACGAGTATTTTTGATATTGGGTTATTGTACGATTTTCACTAGGTAATTGTTTATAAAAAAATATAAAAGTTGCTTGATATAATTTGTAACTTGTACACTATATAAACTGGTTCGTCAGTCGATCAGGTAATTTCGAGATAAGATATCAAATAATTGAAGATGATTGTACAGATACATAGCAATATACAGATAGTGTATGATCCCGAAATCCCGTTGACAATTATGTGTCAGTCTGTCTTATACCAGTGGTTGGTAGTTGTTGACTAGTAACACGTTATTTTATATGATATGGAAAAAGTATTATTTTGGTTATTGGTGTAACTTTAAAACAAATAATAATATTATATCATTGAGTTAAAATATAACACTATCCATTATAGTAACTCACTTGTAACCTATACTATACAGCAGAGCGATATCCACTGAATCTTTAGTTTAATTTTTATAACTATTCACAGTAACTTTTCATTATAATTTTTTTTTTAATTAGTTAAATTCTTACGTTTTAGTTTTAGCAGCTTCAATCTGCATGATCATATGAATCTGTTCCTCTTGACTTAAAGGTTTTTCTTCGGCTTCGTAGCATAATATTCTTTTAACTTCTTATAAAATAATACTTTTTACATATTATATAAAATAACGTGTTACTTGTCAACAACTACCAACAACTGGTATAAGACAGACTGACACATTATTGTCAACAGGATTTCAGGATCATACACTATTTGTATATTACTATGTATCTGTACAATCATTTCCAATTATTTGATATCTTATCTTGAAATTACCTGATCGACTGACGAACCAGTTTATACAGTGTACAAGTTACAAATTATATCAAGCAACTTTTATATTTATTTTATACACAATTACCTAGTGCAAATCGTACAATAACCCAAATCAAAAATACTCGTATGCATATAATAGTAATATTACATCAAGATGTGCCTGTTTAAAAAAAAAAAAATGTTGCGCAATAGTCGTTGCCATAACTCTGAACCATGTAAAAATAAATAATAAAATATAAAATAAAGTTTAAGAAAACTTTTAATTTAATTTTTATACTTCATTATTTAAGGTTACCTATATTATATTATTTAATTATTATCATATTATACACAATTACCTATAGTCTATTCAAAATGAGATGATGACTCGGCGGCGACCAGTTTTGGTCAGCCGCCGGTCATACTCTCTCCACAAGCATCGATCACGTGACCGAAGCAACGGGGACGTGACACACGAGACGTGGATGTGCGTGTGTGCGTCCGCGACCGACAGACATACAAAAAATACGCGCAATGCATTTTAAATTATCCACACACATCGGCAGTCAATACTAGACTAATTAAAGCTCCCGTCCGCGGCGGTGCCTCAATCGCTACTACGGAACAAAAGCCACGCCCATGAGCACAACTTGGTCGCCGAGTCATCATCTAATTTTGAATAGACTATAATGCAAATCGTACAATTACCCAATATTAAAAATACTCGTATATATAAATAGTAATATTACATAATGTGGATAAAATGAATTTCATCCACTTCATGAAATGAGCGATTTCACTAAGTGGATGCGACATATACATAGTAGGTAATATTATAGTTTGAAAGACGGTCTTCTCTAAGAATCGTTTTTCGTATACAATTATTTTATATCTTTGAATTCAAATTTAACAACATCCATAACATAGCGATCTACTTGTACCCTTCAGTATAGCAGAGCGACTTCCACTTTTTTAATTGATATTTTTAGCACAACGATTTTAGAAAGTCTATGATTATATATAGCTTAAAAAGAGTCAACATATTTTAACATTTGCACATTGTGTATATTAAAATATTCTGATATAAACGTTTGATGAACATCTCAAGTATCTACGGTTAATTGTTTTTGAAAATATAAATAAAAAATTGCTCGTTTTTTTTTTTTTTTTTCTTATTGGGTAACCCGCGGCAACATAGGCCATTGGGTGGCATTGCTCGTTTTATATATAATAGTTTGTTGTTGGATTGTTGCTAGCACTCCGCAGATATTATGTAGAACACACGATAATATTCACACTGTGTGTGCACAGCTATAAACTATTTATTTATTTTGTATGCATAAGGTACCTTCGTCCTACATACCGCAAACCAAAATTGTAGTTTTTTACCATTTCAATTTACCATTGTAGTTTTTTTACCGTTACAAATAACCATTACATTTTGGTACCTTTACATGTTGAACATTTTGTGTTATTCTATTCTATTTCTGTGTGTGATTACAAATTTATTACAAATATTTTTATATACATTCCTATACCTATATACATATAATATTTGGTAAGAAGCTTCAACTACATAGATTTTAGCATTATAACTAAATTTATAGGCGAATAAGCTACGAATATTATTTTAATTCTGAATGAAATGTTAACACAGAATATACTATACTGCTATATAGTATTATACTTTATTATGCATATCTAGTGACGTATTTTCAATTTTTTAAAGGAAGGGGATGGATGAAATTATATTGATAAGTTTATCGGAGTGCTTCACGCCTTCACCAAACGCAATACGTTCTATCATGGATCATAAGTAGTTACAACTTATATACAAAACAATTAAACAAATAGACATACTCGTATTAAATATTTAATATAACCAAATTATAAACTAAAATAATAATATTTAGTTAATGCCGGTATGCAGCTACAGAAATAGACATACGCACTAACACATATAGGCCATAGGCCTCAACATAAAAACAATAAATTTACTAATAATGATACACAATATACTTAATATCTGAACATTTTCCAGTCAATCGTGATAATAGGAGATGAGCGTTATTTCTTTTTCTAATGTGTAATAATATTATATTATAATTTATAACATTAACACGGAACCTTGTATAGGCAATATAGCTACACCATTTCCGTGTCGTTATAATTTCAAATACCTATAATATAGTTTTAACAATGTAATTTTATTTTTTAAGAACAAATTATCAAATTATTTACTTTAAATCAATGCTTTTTGTTATATATCTGTATTATTTAAATTGTAATTTTCAATTTTAGAAAAATTCTATAACAATCTGTTTTCAGGATAAAATACATTTTAACATGGAGTGTTTAAAAGCGGAATTGCTTGTAAGCAAAAATTTTTAAACCTCAGTACAAATAACATAAATAAAAAATTATAAATATAGAAGAATTTCCTATTTTGTAAAATTCTATTAATGCAGGTTGCATCAACCGTTATCCATGTTAGTTCTGCAATAAGCTTGAATATGAAGATCAAAAAAATGCTGAGAAGCAGTATCGGCGAATCGTCCGAGTTGAATCTGCGTTTTACAAACTTATTACCTGTTACGTATTAAATAATGTTTATATATATATGGTGGGGTATTGTCCTACCATACGTGACGTGTGTGCCTCGCACAAAATGCAGTTTACTTATGCTGTTTCTAAAATAAACACGTTATACTCATTTATGTCTATAAACTGCAATTATACTGCTTAACGTTTAATCATAGCATTCATATCAATGCAACGACTCAACATTACCTATAACTTATAAGTGATATGAATATTAAGAGAGACCTAGACAATTCAATTAGTTCGAAAGCGATACTGAATACATTCGCTACCATGGATAGAAAATAATGTTTATCACTAGAATATTATATTATATTACAATAATTAAAAATAAAATATGTTTACATTTTTTTCTTATATCGGATTGTGAATATCAGAATATAATAATTAATAATATAGGTATAAACTAAATATTGGCAATGTGTAATGTTGATGTTATTTTAGCGATTTATCACTGCGTAGTGCCTACAGCACCCCAATGATTTGAATATATAATTATACCTATAATTGCACCACTGTCACTATATTTATCTATTTGACGTACAACACTCTTTATTTCAGAAAACCCTAATTTATTTTTAAGTTTTTATTGTTTAGAAAGATAACATGCATGTTTAATTTAATATTCCAAAGATCTTTATATTCTTTACCTCATAATTTAACCTTTTTTGTTCTTTTACAATTCGGTAATTGATTTAAATTAATGTACTTACAATATTCTATTGGAAAAACAAGTTTTAAAAATAGGGTTTTTTAAATATTTAAAAAATATTGTAAAACCTTGGATTTTTTCGAACCAACATTTTTTACTTAAGTATACAACAAAACAAGAATTCAATTTTCATTTTTAGGAACTCAAAAGAAACTGAAACCTAAATTTTTTTTTTTAAAAACCGAAACCGTAAAAATCATCAAGTTTCCATGCCCTAAATATATAGATTATAGGTACTATTATTATCTATATATATAAAAAGACTTGTCCTGAGTGATTCATCATCGCCTAGCCGGAACTGCTGAAGCTATGGATATGAAATTTTCAGTAAATGTACTTATTACTATGTATAGGCGCACTAAGAAAGGATTTTTCGAAATTCGCATTTTAAATAGCTGCTAAAACAGGGAGATTGAGGTTCAAGATGGAAATTGGAAATTTTATTTTTATTTATTAATAGTTGCCATTGGTTACACTCTACAGTAGAAATTAGTAATTATTTATTATTGGTTGCCATTAGTAGTTTTAAAGTGTATATAAATAAAATGAATTCGTAAAATATCCTACGCATACACAAGGACAAGGTGTTTTACTTATTATTACGAATATTAATGCGTCATCGTATACGCACCCCATTTTATGTACGGTTCTTTCTAAACATTGAAGTGTATTAAAATAAAATTTACATACTTACAAATTAATTAAAAAATAATTAATATGGTTGTCGAATTATTGAACATAAATGGCATAATGATCTCAGCTCAAAAATAAAGAAGTTAATAAAGTAGCAGCAGCCAAGTATAAAAAAAAAATCCAGAAGTAAATAGAGTGCAAGTTCATAGATATGAACAAAATAATTCAGGAGGACGATCAGAAAGGCGAATCCATCCATGGAAAATAAAAACTTTTTCCGGCATGAAATATGAATCGGAAATAGCTTATGAGACGGATGAAACCGTATCTTTGGGTACTATGAGTCATAAATGCGTATACTGTGATGCTCTTAAATTCAAAGAAGAGGCGCCTGGAATGTGTTGTAGTGTCGGTAAAGTACAAGTCTTTTTTACCTCTTCCTGAGCCTCTTTACAGTTTGATTATGGGGTTCCATCCTGATCACAAAAATTTCATGGACCGTATTAGAAAATACAATAACTGCTTCCAAATGACATCTTTTGGAGCGAAACAAATTATCGAAGATGGATTTATGCCCACATTCAAAGTGAAAGGTCAGGTGTATCATTTAATTGGTAGTTTGCAAGCTTTACCTCAACAAAACCCTCAATTTCTACAGATTTATTTCGTTGGAGATGATGAGAGAGAAACACGCTTAAGATGTAGCCACATCGCTGATGTAAAGCAAAGCCTGGTAAAACAATTACAAGCGATGTTGCACCATAATAACCCATACATAAAGGACTTGAAAACCACACTCGAAAGAGTACCTCAAAATAGTAAAAACTTTGAAATTATAATACAAGCTGATAGAAAACCTGATAATGCTCACAGAGGACGTTATAATGCACCAACAACAAGTGAAGTATCATTGGTCATAGTTGGACAACAGTTTGAAAAACGAGATATTATGTTACAAAGTCATGATAACAAATTGCAACGGGTTAGTGAATTGCACCGTTCATACGATACACTTCAGTACCCGTTACTTTTCTGTCATGGGGAGGATGGTTATTCCATTAATATCTCTCAGATTGATCCAAAAACTAAATTACCACTTCAGAAAACAGTTTCTGCATCGCAATTTTATTCTTACCACATCATGATTAGACAAACGGAAATCAACCATTTACTGTACTTTAGATCACTTTTTAATCAATATTTAGTCGATATGTACGCTAAAATTGAAACAGAGCGCTTAAATTTTATTAAAAACAATCAAATGCAACTCAGAGCTGATAATTACATACATCTCAGAGATGCTATTGGGAGACAAGATACTGATCTTACCCATCTTGGTCAGATGGTAGTTCTTCCATCATCTTTTACTGGCTCACCACGGTATATGCATGAAAAAACTCAGGACGCCATGACATACGTTCGTCATTACGGTCGTCCTGATTTATTCATAACTTTTACATGTAATCCTCGATGGAAAGAAGTTTCAAATGCATTACTTTCTGAACAAAAGTCCTACGATCGTCATGATATTATAGCTAGGATATTTCATTTAAAAGTTAAGACGTTAATGAAATTGTTAACAAAAGGGAATTTGTTTGGGGAAGTGCAATGTTTTATGTATTTGGTCGAATGGCAAAAACGTGGTTTACCACACATAAATATTTTGCTATGGCTAAAACAGCGCATTTCTCCAGATAAATTAAATTGTATCATTAGTGCGGAAATACCTGATCCTGAAAAAGATTCTCTCCTTTACGATATTATCAAAGCCAATATGATCCATGGGCCTTGCGGTAATTCAAACTATAGATCACCCTGTATGGAGTCAGGTAGCTGTAGTACTTACTTTCATTCAAGAAACACAGACAGGAGACGACGGGTATCCAAAGTATAGGCGAAGAGCTCCAGAAAATGGTGGTTTTACTGTTGAAATAAATGGTAATACACTTGATAATCGTTGGGTAGTACCGTATAACCCAGTGCTTTCACGTACATTTGGTGCTCATATTAATGTAGAGTACTGTAACTCTGTAAAATCTATAAAATACATTTGTAAATATATTACAAAAGGAAGTGATCAAGCAGCATTTGGTTTTGAAAATGATAATGATGAAGTCAAGCTTTATGAAAGTGGTCGATATATCAGCAGCTCTGAGGCTGTATGGAGAATTCTGGCTTTTCCTATCCACGAGAGATTTCCAACAGTCTTCCATCTTTCCGTGCATTTAGAAAATGGCCAGCGTGTTTATTTCAACCCTAATGACTCCAGTCGTTTAACAGACATGATTAACAATCCACCAAAAACTACTCTTTTAGCATTTTTTGACTTATGTAAAACAGATGATTTTGCAAAAACACTTCTTTATGTTGATGTTCCCTCTTACTATGTATGGAAAAATAATAGATTCGAGAGAAGAAAACGTGGAATTAACGTAAATGGTTGGCCGGGAATAAAACGAGATCAAGCTCTGGGTAGAGTATATACCATTCACCCTAATAATACCGAGTGTTACTATCTTCGCCTTTTACTTCATGAAGTCCGAGGTCCTACATCTTTTTTGAAATTGAAAACTGTTAACGGCACAATTCAACCTACTTATCAGACAGCGTGTACGGCTCTAGGCTTACTGGAAGACGAAAGGCACTGGGATACAACTATGGAAGAAGCTGTGTTTTGTGGTTCTCCATTTAAATTACGGGAACTTTTTGCAATTATGTTGATATTTTGTCAATTGTCAGATGCTTTAAGTCTTTGGGAAAAATACAAGGACAGTCTTTCAGAAGATATACGACATCGAGTGGAGTTGGATATACAACCCGAGAATGTGAATTCAATTATTAATGAAGTATACAATAAATGCTTAGTTACTCTTGAAGATACTGTTCTATCTCTGGGAGGTACATCTTTGCAACATTATGGTTTACCTCAGCCATCAAGATGTGAAGCAGTCTTACAAAATAAAGATTACCTTCGAGAGATCAATTATGATTCAAATATTTTGGCACAGTATATAAATTTTAATGAACATTTACTAAATAATTTGTGTTACAGTTAGTGATAATTTAAATCAAGGTGATTTCAGAGCCATTTAAAATTACTGCGGTGATGATGATGACCATTTAAAAAGTATTTTGCAAAAAGAAGAAAGAAATATATTTACTTGTCCGTCATTATTAATGTATTTCAGAATGAAATTCTTTCCTTGTGTTGTGAAGTAATTTTGGGAAAAATTGTGATTCAAGTTAATGACTCAAAATGTTTTACTTTTTGGCTGATAAACCATAGAAATATCCAGTGGTTGAACAGTTAGCCTTATGTGATCAATATGTTACAAAAATAATGTAAGTTAATAGTTTGGGATGAATGCACAATGGCCCACAAGGGTGGCTTTGAAGCCCTCAATAGAACATTAAAAGATATAAGAGGATATAATAATTTGATGGGTGGAGTCACTGTGCTGCTAGCAGGAGATTTTCGGCAAACATTACCCGTTATACCTAGGGGTACAAGGGCTGATGAAGTAAAGTCATGTCTAAAAGCTTCGTATTTGTGGCCACATATCCAGAAAATTGCACTTCATAAAAATATGAGGGTTCATGTGAAAGGTGACACATCTGCTGGGATTTTCGCTGAAATGTTACTTAAAATAGGAGACGGAAATTTCCCTTCATTGGAATGTGAGATCACTATTCCCTCAAATTTGTGTACAGTTGTTAGCTCTTTATCAGAACTAACTTCCAGAATTTATCCAGATATAATAAATATCAAGATGAAACCCATCGAATGGTTGTGCGAGCGAGCCATCTTAACTCCAAAGAACGACAAGGCAGCCGAAATCAATGAAATTCTACTAAAGGCATTTAATGAAAAAGCTGTTGAATATAAATCTTTTGATTCTGTGATCCAATCAGATGATGCTGTCCATTACCCTTTAGAATTTCTTAATACTCTGAATCCTTCTGGTCTTCCATCACATAAACTTATCCTTAAAATTGGAGCACCTATAATGTTACTAAGAAATCTTAACCCACCTAAATTGTGTAATGGAACTAGATTGCAAGTTAAATCTCTGCACAAAAATGTAATAGAAGCTATAGTTATCACTGGGTGTGCTAGAGGAGATATAGTTTTAATCCCGAGAATAACGTTAATTCCAACTGATTATCCCTTTGAGTTTAAAAGAATACAATTCCCAATCAAAGTTTGCTTGGCTATGACTATTAATAAGTCTCAAGGACAATCATTGAGCATGGCAGGGATTGACTTAAGAGAAGAATGTTTTTCACATGGACAGTTCTATGTCGCATGTTCTAGAGTTAGCTCTGCCAGTAGTTTGGTTATTTTAGCACCAAAAGGCAGTACCAAAAATACTGTTTATAAAGAGGTATTGAGATGAACAATATATGTCAATATAAATATTGGTGGATTTTTATAAAACCAGAATGTATATAAAAATTTTACAATAATAATAAGAAGTAAAAATAGTAATAATAGGAATAATACTAATAATAGTAATAATAATTTTATTAATATGTAAAACATTTTTTTCAATTACAGAAAGTTATAATTTTTTTGGTATATTTTATTTCAACATTTCGTCGATTAGAATTGTATCTTACAATTTGTTTTCAAAATATTAAAATAAAGTAATTTTTTGCTGACTTCTGATTGTTACAATACATGGGCAACCAAGGATAAACTTATCTAAAAGCAGCCTGTAATAAATATAAAAACTGATAAAATAAAAGTTATAGTAGGTTACACAAAAAAACTGTACACGGGCGAAGCCGGGTTATTCAGCTAGTAATGAAATAAGTATGACATGAATTTTGTTGTTTTTATTTAACTGTATGTATTGTTACTTTTAATATAGTCTTATTTATTATATTATTTAAATGCATATAATAGTATCTACAAATTATAAGTTATAATTTATATGCAAATGCATATATGTATTGGAATGAGCTTTTTGAAATCTGATGAAAATGTTCCCCGATTTCGATCAATCTTATTAAAATAATACCAATTTTACTTTGCATATTTTGCATATTTCAACGTTTTTACCTATTAAATACATATTGAATGCATATTTGTAGTTTTAAAGTGCATATTATTATTTATAACACATATATTCGTTTTTCGTCGTATTTTCACGTTCACAGACACATAAAATCGATAAAATTGACACCGGTCGTTATTTCCACAGATAAGATTACATACTTCATATAGTCATATACTCATATGCAACATATATATATATATATATAAATATAGATAAATTCGTTGCTCATATAATAGAATTCAAGTGTTAGACGGTCAGTTTTCAATGTCAGTCCGTGTCTTGCGTTTGATGTTTAAAATTGTGCCCGAGTGCGTCTAGTGAGTTTTGATATAATTTTATTCGGAACTTTAAAATGCCTAAAGTAAAAACTCCAATTAGGAGTCGTTTACAGACATACGTAAACGATCATAAAGATATTTTTAAAACCGATGGTTCAATTTTATATTGCAATATTTGTGAAATTCCAGTTAATGCGACTACAAAGTTTTTGGTAGACCAACATTTATCACGTGATAAACACAAGAACAATTTAAAACTCAAAGAAACACATTCAATAAATAAAAAACAAACTTTTATTTCTTATATGAACGTGGATAACTTTAATGAAGATATTTGCCAAGCTTTTATTTCTGCAAATATTCCTTTATTTAAATTACAAAATCCATCTCTTCGCGCTTTCCTAGAAAAATATACTAAACGACACATACCAGATGAGTCGACCTTACGAAAAAATTATGTGAAAAAATGCTACTCTGAAACCATGAACAACATAAGAAGTTCAATTGGGGATCATAATATCTGGATTTCAATCGATGAAACTACCGATTGTGAGGGACGATATGTAGCGAATGTAATTGTCAGTACATTAGAAATAGATCGACCAAGTCAAACATTTTTACTTCATTCCGAGGCTTTGGAAAAAGCAAACCATAGCACAATTGCTCAACTTTTCGATCGGGCGCTATCAATTTTATGGCCTACTGGTATTCGGCACAATAAGGTATTGCTATTTTTAAGTGACGCTGCACCCTATATAATTAAATCAGGTAAATCTATTAAATCATTTTATCCAAAAGTCGTTCATACTACATGTGTAGCACATGGATTACACAGGGTTGCCGAAGAAATAAGAAATAAATTCCCTCAAGTTGATGAACTTATTTCTAACGTCAAAAAAGTTTTTTTAAAAGCTCCATACTTTTCCGAAATATGGCCCCTAATCTTGCACTTCCACCACAACCTATATTAACGCGTTGGGGTACATGGCTAAACGCCGCTTTTTATTATTGTGAAAACTTGGTAATTATTAATGAAATAATTCTTCAATTGAACAGTTAAGACTCTATTTCAATTAAAAAATCGCAAGATTTGATAAAAGATCCTAATTTGAAAGCTAATTTAATTTAGATTAAATCAAATTTTGAAATAATTCCGAGCACGATAAAAATGTTAGAATCAAAAGATTACTTGTTATCAGAAGCCATGATCAAAATTAAAAATGCAAAAACCACATTAAAATTATCAAAAAACAAAATTGGTGGTATTATAAATGCCAAACTTACAACTGTACTAAGAAAAAACCCTGGATATAAAATAATGAAGACAATTTCTAAGATTTTGGAAGGAGAAATAGACGGAAACTATGAACTACCTGAAGATTTAAATGCAAGTGATATTGCATGTATGAAGTACGCTCCTATAAATACTGCTGAGGTCGAGCGAAGTTTTTCAATGTACAAAAATGTACTTACAGATAATCGGAGGAATTTAACGTTTGAACACAATAAGGAACTTCTGATCATCCAATGCAATAAGGTAAAATATGAATTCAATTTTTGTTTCAGTTTTTATTAATGTGAGCTAATACTTTATAGATTGAAGATACAGAATGATGAATGGCGACGAAGACGAAAAAATACTTTAAAAGCTTTTTTATACTTTTTTAATACCATATTAATTAATAAATATTGTTACATGATTTTACATAATACATTTACATATTTTTACATAGTTTTAAAGAAAATTTTAAGTGCATATTTAAGTACATATTTAAAAATAAATACATATTTTATAACATATTACAGCATTTTTAGAAGCATATTTTGAGGATATTTTGTGCATATAAATCCGGTCCCTAGTTATAAATAACAAGGGCCCTCAGATTCTAGTTTTTTCATATTTGTCTAGAAAGGTGAGAACAATGTGAGTGATGAATAATTGTATTTATTAATTTGAATTTATACAAAATATGTTTCTTCTCACTAGCTAGTAACTAAGGCTTTATTTTAATTTAAATTTAATTTAGGTATCGATGATATATGTTTTTCTGATTTAAATTTGAGGTATTTTGTTACTTTATCGGACACCCTTTTTTTTGCAATTTTTTTTTTAGACTTTAACTATACTGAGAACGATAATGAAGTCAGAATTTGGCGGTTGGACTTAGTTTCGAAGTTATGGCTTAATGAAGTTCGCTATTTTACAATATTATTTTTTTACGTTCCGTCTGCCCTGCCGAGTCTCCATCCAGTAAGAGGTCCGCAGGACCTCGAGTTTGGTGACCGGAGTCGGTAGGCGTAGGGAGCTTCTAGAGCGTTGAGCATATGCGTAAAAACTCACAATTGGAAACTGCCTTAGCATATAACTTCAAAACAAAGTCTGGCTTTGATTGCACCGTAATTCTTAACTCGTTGAAGTACATAGATTTCAAAAAAATAAATCAATATTCGAAATAGGTGCAGTAAACTAGTGACGCGTGAATGTGCAAAAATCGTAAAATAGCGAACTTCATTAAAACATAACTTCGAAACTAAGGCCGACCGCCGATTTCTGACTTCCCCAACGTTTTCAGTATAGTCAACTACAGAAGTCAAAAAAAAAAAAAAAAAAAACGGGTGTCAGGTAATGTAACAAAGTTCCGGTACATTGAAAATTGAACTTTGTATATTTTTGCATATTTTGTCGTTATTGCTTATTTGAGAATATTAGAAAAATAAGAAAATATTTTATCAGTTTTAGATGTTATAAAGTCAGTTTGGACAAATAGGAACACATTTTGAAAAAATGTATATGTACAATTGTTGCTCAATGGTTCCGACGCATAATAATAATAATAATAATAAAAACCAGACAAGTGTGAGTCAGACTTGCACACGAAGCGTTCCGTTCCATTATCTATAATAAATACAAATTAACTAAGCTTCATGTAGTCAAATAACAGGCCAAATAAAATAATTTAGAATTTAATACTAATATAAAACAATATTTAAGCAATACAGATCTGTGTTATGATCTTAAAATGTTTGTATTTGTTCATTGAAACAACCTCAAGGTCTTCGTCAATTCTTATCACAAGTGGGTAGTAGGGAGACCATGTGATCTATTCATCTATGTATATATATCACTATATACATGATACTACCCCCATTCTCCAAGAGGAGACATGTGTGGTCTTCACTCCCAGTGGAGTGGGACCTAGTAGGAAACCAGAACACGCAATCGGACGACATCATGGGGATTTTTGTGGTTGCGTAGAACCACACAATTTTTTTGCACTTTGCTATAAATCGAACCGATGACTGTGTGAGTCGTAGTCAACTGCGTGACCACTGCACCACTCCGGCCCCGTTCTTAAAATAAATAGGATTATTGAAAATAATATGTCATTAAAATATCAAGCTGAGAGCTGATGGACGCAAACGCGGTGGGTATATTATAATAAGACTGTTTTTATAACATTAAATACCGATTTTATTATGAGTTGACCTGAATTTGCTGACTTGTTTACATGTGTGTGATAAGATAACAATTTGCCATAGTTTTAATAAAATATTATTAAAGTAACTAAAAATATATTGATATAGGTATCCAATGTAAAATTGATGACATACATTCTACAATAGTAGTTAGACTTTGCATTATTCTTATACATAGATTTATCAAATAAAATATAACTTGAGTATTTATCATTTTACCGTAGTATAATACCGCGAGTCACGACACATAGATTGGGAAACACTGGTTTATACTATATTAAGTATAATACAACAATAACTTGGTAATATCGTCATTTTAAAACAAATACAGAAAAAAAAACGTTAGTATGTGAGCCCACCATTACAATCTGGGGAAGTAAAACATCTTTCATAAGCATTGGGGGCCGTGATATTATAAGTAAATTAGGGTCAGAGTGAGAAATGCCACAACCGTGCATGACTTGCAAAATAAATAAATAAACAAACGTGTCGTTTCATTTTTCGTTACAATTTTTTTTCCACCCACACCTCAAGAAAGAAGTTTTACTTATAAACGATTTTATTCACAATTCATGAATCACAATAAACAGTAATAGTCAAATATCTAGACAACTGTAATTTATTGTACTCGTTTATTTAAAATCGTAGTACAAACAATACAAAAGATGTTGTTAAATACATAATTATTTTTAGAATTCTATCTAGAATCGTGCTATTCTTATAATTTATAATAGGTACATTTATTTATTACAAATAATTTGCCAGTGCTCTTTGAATATAAAGTAGGTACCTATACTCTATTCGGAATGAGATCGTACCTCGGCGACGACCAGTTTTCGTCGGACGGTGGTCAGACATATTATAGTCAGACGTCATCCCCACTACGGCGACGCGTTGGACGCTGGCACGGAATAAAGCCACGCCCATGCGCACGACTTGGCCGCCGGGGTACGATCTCATTCCAAATAGAGTATAGGTACCTATTTGATATTTGAGTAATAGTATAATACCGCGGGTTGTAGACATAATAATAAAAGTAATAATAATGTTAAATAACATACAACATTTTTTAGAAATTTAAACGAAAAGAAAAATAATTTTAAATGAAACCGAGATTTTTATTGACGATATAGACATTAATAAGCGCCTTAGTTGCTTGTTTTTTTTCTATATAATTTATTTTAATTTTGGGAATGGAGAATATGAGAACTACATAGCTGTACGGATAGACTATTGTGGAAATTTAAAGTTTATAACAGATAAGAGGAGTTTTTATAGAATTAGATAACGGATCGCTAAGAAAAGTATTGCTTAACATCAGTCTACGGTCAACTAATGAGTCTTGGTCAAAAATCTAAGGTATCCTAAATAATATTGTAATGCTAAATGTAAACACCAGAATCATAATAATATATTATAGCAAAAGAAAGTGGCCTGTTTTTTTTAAATATTAAATATTTTAAAAATACAATGAAAGGTCATCAATATTTATGCAAAATTACTACATAGCGTAGCTAGGTAGATCAGGTAACTTGGCGATGTAGATGAACATGACCAACGTTTACTTAAACATTTTCTGCAGCCATCTTCTCTTCTGCAGCCTTTGCTTCAGCCTTCTTTTTTTCGCACCATTTTTTTGTAGTTAAAAACAATTCAGCTAGGTATAAACATTAATCATTTTGGTCAATTATCATTAATAAATTAAATAAAGCAAACTATGCAGTTTTAATGAACACGGGCTTTACCCTATATTCTATGAATTTTGTCGGTTCTTTTCTAAAATATAACTGGACGCTTAGTTCTGTGCATGCACTTTTAAATTATGTATATGTAAAGGAAATAGAGTAATAAACTAAAACCAGTCAGAGGTACTTTTATGCACGTTAATGTGTACGGTGGGATTTAAAAAAATTACCTTTTGTCCCATGTTACACTACCCATACAGGTGTGGAGTATAAACCATTTATAAGGGGACCCTAAATGGCATAATTAACACACAATTTTCGGATATTATATAATTGTAGCACCTCCGAGCCAGACTATAATTAAACATTATAATTTTACTGAAGATGGGTAAAATTTAAATGTTCACGAACTATTTGAACTCAAACTTGAATCATATTTGAACTTTATTCGACCTTTTGACATTTCAAAAATGAATTGCTAATAACTTATAAAATATAAAACTAGTAGATTAACCTAGGGAGCTGAACACTTTTTAATAAAAATTCAAATTAATCTACTGCCATGCATAATAATATTATTAACAAATGATTATCATTGAATTCGAACTTCGAAGTTTTTGAAGTGTTAAAAATGTTGAGTCGAAGAATGGTGTGACGATTTTCTCCGACAATACTTTTTAGAGCAGGCATTTTTTGCTACAAGGTTCAATATCGAAGGTCATTTCTGCTATCAAATTTGATCTATTTTATACATTGGGGTTCAAAAATGGGAAATCAATAATTTATTACCTAATAATTGAAATAACATCAGACAACGCGACGGTTAGAACATTAGTGCAATACCAGTTTTATAAGTATTTTAGAATAACATAAATATAGTGTAACAAATTGTATAGTTATGTTATTATTTAACTGAAAATTAATAAATATAATTTTTAATTATTTTGCAAAAAAATACGTACATTTCTTCTTTTTATTTAAAGTTGCCATTTGACTATTGTAGTATTTTAGTGTAATTTCTACAACAAAGAATTTTTAAATAAAAATAATTCAGTAGGTACTATGAGAAGATGGATAGTTATAATAATAGTAATAATAATTATCCTTCTACAACTAGTTGGTTGACATTTTATTTTGCTATCAATCTACTTACCTAATATTTAATTACACCTATTTTATTTTATTTTATTTATATTTACATGTATTTTGTTTTATTTTTATAAGCTATGTACGAATGTGTTGAACGGTAAACTGTGTCACAAACTGAGCAGTCCACTGTATTTATATATATTAATTATATTAATAATGTTGTTAATATAAACATATTGGGTAAATTGTTATTTATTGGTTTATATTTTGTTTTTAAAATAATACAGGGTGATTCATTAAACGTAAAACACTCATTATCTCAAAAAGTATTAATGTTTTTTAAAATAGTTTCAAGTTGTTAAAAAAACAACGTTTTTATAAAAAATTATATTTTTAGATATCTTTTATCTTTATAATTTTTTAAGTTTTTTACTTTTTTGAATGACAGCATAGAGTTTTAATTTCCAAAGCAGAATATTTTTCTAAGTATTTTGATTTATAAAAATCGAATTTAGGGCGAGTAGTTTATGAGTTATAAGCATTTAAAGTTTAGATTGGCGGAGTGGAGTGGTATGGAGTTACCCCGCAAAATATTTATCCACTACCGCGCTTGTCAAAACTTTAAATACTTACAACTCATAAACCACTTGTCCTAAATTTGATTTTTATGTATCAAAATACTTAGAAAAATATTCTGCTTTGGAAATTAAAACTCTATGCTGTCATTCAAAAAAGTGAAAAACTTAAAAAATTATAAAGATAAAAGATATCTAAAAATATAATTTTTTATAAAAACGTTGTTTTTTTAACAACTTGAAACTATTTTAAAAAAACATTATTACTTTTTGAGATAATGAGTGTTTTACGTTTAATGAATCACCCTGTATTATTTTAAAAACAAAATATAAACCAATAAATAACAATTTACCCAATATGTTTATATTAACAACATTATTAATATAATTAATATATATAAATACAGTGGACTGCTCAGTTTGTGACACAGTTTACCGTTCAACACATTCGTACATAGCTTATAAAAATAAAACAAAATACATGTAAATATAAATAAAATAAAATAAAATAGGTGTAATTAAATAGTAGGTAAGTAGATTGATAGCAAAATAAAATGTCAACCAACTAGTTGTAGTATTTAGGACAAGTGGTTTATGAGTTGTAAGTATTTAAAGTTTTGACAAGCGCGGTAGTGGATAAATATTTTGCGGGGTAACTCCATACCACTCCACTCCGCCAATCAAAACTTTAAATGCTTATAACTCATAAACTACTCGCCCTAAATTCGATTTTTATAAATCAAAATACTTAGAAAAATATTCTGCTTTGGAATATGAAATTAAAACTCTATGCTGTCATTCAAAAAAGTAAAAAACTTAAAAATTATAAAGATAAAAAATATCTAAAAATAAATTTTTTTAATGAAAACGTTGTTTTTTAGCAACTTGAAACTATGTTAAAAAATATTTTCAAAAACATTAATACTTTTTGAGATAATGAGTGGTTTACGCTTAATGAATCACCATGTATAATATTATGTAGATATGATTCGTCATCTTAGTCCATTGATAGGGGCAAGAATATAACAGGACATTTCAATGGTGAAATAGTGGATAGCTTTTTAAGTTCTATTGGATAATATTTTATAAATCTCAAATAATTTTTATTAAAATAACTGTATAGTTAATAATAAGCAAATATCACAATGGGTTAATACATTTTTAACATAGTATTTTTGAGAACTAGAGACTTGTTTAAGTCCTTCACATTTGAATTACAATGTAATAAATAAACTTATTATTAGACAATAATTTTGGTTTATATTATTTAAACCTTATCACCAATATATTTCTTAATGTTATAGAGAAGCACTACTATACAGATAGATCTTAATACATTTTTAAAAGCAAATTTATCAACTTTCACCGACCCACCCTAGTGTTACTACGAATCGTGGTAAAAAAGTCCGTGGTAAAAAAGTCCTAGGAAAAAAATTCCGAGTAAAAAAGTCCGTGGTTAAAAAGTCCGAGGTCTAAAAAGTGCGTGGTGAAAAAGTCCGAGGTGAAAAAGTCCAGTACATATAATATTAGGTAAAAGAAAAATACGCGAGGTTAGGTTTGATGCACAATCAAACTTCCATTTAGTATTAATATAATTGTAACTAAATTGTTTACCTAAATAACTACTTTTTTGGACTTTGAACACTGCTTGGCTTTTGGCTGCATGTAATAATCAAATACTATTTATTTTATCTTAATTATCCGGTTTGTCGTGTTTTACTCGTATAGACATACATCCGATATAGTTAATATAGATAGAGATATCTATAGGCGGTGGGCATGTCCACCGTGTACATATCGTACATGGGTAACTGAATAGTTGTTATTTTTGCCAGTATAGTTCGACATTTTGTTTGTACCTATAGTTTGACGTTTTGTTAGTTTGTTAGTTGTTTACTCTTGAAGGAAAAAATGTCTAAAATCATAAAAATCAACGAAAAAGGCACTAAAATAGTTGTGGATGGTTATGCATATACCCTTCAACATACGTTATCAAAAACAAAAAGGTGGAAATGCAGCAATAAAACAAAGTATAATTGCCCGGGAACACTATCTTCATCGATGATCTTAACGAATCCTGTACTTCAAATTGAACACAATCACGCGGGGAATAAGCAAGTGAAAATAATTGAAAAATTTAAAAACGACATCAAATTACGATCACGAAAAACTTGTGACAAACCGAGTCATATATTTGCGGAAGCTGTAAGTCAAATACCAGCTGAAGCTCTATTGTTTTTACCAAAAGAAAGTGTAGCAAAACGAACAATTAGAAATCAAAGAACTAATAATAATCCTGCATTAAATTGCATAAATGATATTGTTATAGAAAGTAAATACAATTTATTATTAAAATATAGTGTGAGATTACAGAGCTTTTTTAGAGCTAAGCAAACCACCCACAACTTGAGGGGAACACTCAAGTCGTGACCTACGAGCCGCGCCGCGCGACAAGCCTAAGATTGTTGTGGCGGAACTCGTAGGTTTTAACACCATATGGGGTAATGAAACGCCATTTACTAAATAAATAATAAATAACTGAATTTAGGGTAATAAGAATAATAATAATTTGTATTAAACAATAAACATGACAATAATAATGATTTATAATAGCAATAAATAATAATTGTGTACGAAAAACGTGTGACGTTACAATAGGTAGCCAACATTTTTTGTTATAGCCTAACCTTATTTTTCAGATGACTGGGCTTTAGTTATTGGACAACGGTTTTTATTGGCTGATAATAAATCAACAACTGGTGAAAGAATTGTATTGTTTGCAACAGATGACAGCTTGAAAATGTCGACAGATGCCAAAACGTGGTATTGCGATGGTAATTTTAACCTTAGTCCTAAATATTTCATACAACTTTATGTGATAAGAGTTCAAAAAAATGATTCATATATAACTGCAGTGTACTGTCTTGTTGAACGCAAGTCAATGTCTATTTATGAAGAAATGTTCAAACTTATTTTAACTAAATGTGCAGAGCATGAATTATTTCCCGATCCAACCCACTTAAATGTTGATTTTGAAAAAGCTCTAATTTCTGCCGCTCAAATAATTTTTGATTCAAATTTGACTACTAGAGGCTGTTTTTATCATTTGTGCCAAAGTTCTTACAGAAAAGTCCAAGATTTAGGGCTAATCAAAATGTATAAAAATAACGACGAATTTGGCCATTTTTGTGGAATGGTGGTTAGGTCAAGTGGTCTTGCATTTCTTCCTCTTGAACATGTTTTCAAAGGAATGGCTTACCTTAAAACAATTTTTTCTCCTGAAGGAGAAGATCTTTTAAATTATTTTGACGCAACCTACGTAAATGGACCAGTTAGAAAAATAGGGGTTGGTACCAAATTCAAATGAAAAATAATAAGTCCACTTTTTCCTCCGAATACTTGGAATGTACATAAAACAACGATTAATGGTGACCACCGAACGAATAATGTAGGTATGCGAATCGTGGAATAACAGATTTAGTCATTTAGTTGGCCACAGTTATCCGACTATTTGGACACTAATCCAAAAAATGAGATTAGAAGTAGCGGCAGATAATGCGAAATTAGCTATCGACAGCATGGGAGAGCCGGTAAAAAAGAAACAAAATTCAACACAGTTCCGACTAGTTACTTTATGCCAAAGAATAGATAATCATTCAATTACCATTGAAGAATTTTTAGAAAAAATTGGCCATAATATCAGAACAAGGCCTAGATAAACATTAGAATTTTTTTTTAACATATTATATTTTATATGACGTATTATGTATATTTTTTTGAATTCATAATATTTTCGATTTTTGTATACATAGGTATTAAATAATGATATAGTAAGTACATAATTATTGAACTTTTATAATTTATATAATTACAATTTGTATTAATACCAACTGGAAGTGTTTTTTACCTAATTATATGATTCGGACTTTTTCACCTAGAACTTTTTTACCACGGACTTTTTGGTAGTATCCCTGTTACTACAGTACTACTACCTATTCCATTTATTATTTTTTTTTTCATTATTTGTTATCAATAATTTATCATTTTATTTTTCTGTTATTTAATAAAATCAATTTGGTTGGTTCTTAGTTATTTTTTTATGATATTGTCACTCCCTTAGGTTCTGATTGATGGGTGCCCTTTCTATGATTTGACAGGTTTGTTTTTGTATATTACGTAAATAAAACTGAGATCATAATTTTGTTCTAATAATATACAAATTAAACAATATATATTTAATTTTATTGAAATTCTAACTGAAACTCAAGCGGAAACAATATTGAAAATAGCTATGATAGTTAGAGTCAAGGTACTAAGAATAATATGACTATGCCCTATGGCAATAGAAAAAAAAATAGTATGAATATTTTAATTGTTTTAACAATTATTAATTGATGACTTTTTTCAAGAACATTTATTTTATGCATACGGGCATGAATCTTTCAATAGCCAAATAAACGATATGGTAACTTTGCATGTAAATTCGTTCTCAATCGTATTCTTTTTTGGGTCAGCTGTAAGTTCTTTGTTATTTTTAAGTGTTCTCAATCGTTCGGCCCAAAAGGTATAACGTTCTCAATCGTTCGATAGCCTAATATAATATTTAAGATTCTTAGCGGAGGTTTTTTGGTGTCTGTTATCATCTTTTAGGACAGTTAAAATTCTTTGATTTCTTAAACGTCATCATTTCTGATAGGAAAGTGAATCTAGTTGGTACGTAAGGAGGTTTATTTTTGAACCTAAAAGTAGCTATTTAATTTAAAAATTCCTGTTCGGTTCCGGTACTTTATTTGTTAAAATAAAGTTTTCTATTCTGGTTCCAGAACCAGTTTATTTAGGTTCAGTTCCAGTCACTGCTTTAATCACAATAATATCATAAAATATAATTAACCTAGTGATATACTAATATTATAAGCTGGCAGACCATTTTCGTGATATTATATCATTGAATTCATTTTTAACATATCCATTATAGTGACTCTATAGACACCTAATGTCTAAAAAAATAAAAAAAATTACTTGGGCAGCTATTTTTGGCAACTTTAACAAAAAAATACATATTATGTTAATTTCTTAATGTAGGGCGCTTGCACGAACTATACGTTTAGTAAGATTTGTTTATATAATAATATAACTATAGGTATTATAATTTATAACCTCATTCCACGAACTTACTTTCAATTGTTAAAGGTGTTTGCATACCTACAAAATAAAATAAGATACCTAGTGATAATTATAATTATAATATATTTTAAATGTTGTCCTCTACAACATGTTAAAACTAATTTCTAGAACTGTTAACAAACTCATCATTATTTTATGGACATGTAATGAAACATTTCAAAAACGGACTTCTATAAAATCATGATTATAGTTATTTTATTAATTATTCAAAAATAATAGAAATTGAAATATGGTTACTACATAATATTTTAACATTTTTTTTTTTTCTTAAATTGGTAGAATACCTAACGTATTACATGATGTCATGGCCGTACAAATATAATAATTATTGTTTAAATTAAGATTTGGTTATGAACATATTGTTAAATAATAATGTTATTATATTATCATGTAGAACAGGGATGGTCAACTGATGGCCCGCGTACCATTTTTCACTGGCCGTGCTACATTTGAATTTAGTTTATACAAATATAAAATGTTAAGATTTTTCTGTATTTTATATTATTATATTTACAAAATTATTAAAATCGATATAATGTTAATCGCAAAACGTAGATATAAAATCTTATCTAGTATTTAACTATTAAATGTAAATAATATTTTATTAAAATAAAACCTAACCTCTAGAGGTATAGTGAACATTTTTTTTTTCACGGTTTTTTTTTTTTTGCTTCCTATGTTCTCTGGCCCACTGGATTTTTGCACATTCAAAATTGGCCATCTAGTAGAATTGAGTTGCCCATCCCTGATGTATAAGGTACAACTATAGATTAAATCTATTTCGGCCATACATACTTATCTCAGGAGTTTGTACTGTTAGATGACGTATAACAGGGAATACTTCTATGTTAATGTATAATAGATTATCCTTTTACTGTGCACTTTGGTTAGTTGATTATCGACAGATTTTGAGTGAAACCATTGAAAAGACGTGCATTGCGCCAGCCACACCCATTAATATATTTTAGAATTATTTAATTAACTATATTTATTTTTTATAGAATGTAAACTTTAATAATATTCATCAGTGAAACATTATTAATGTTTATTAATTAATTAACGTTAGGTACCTAGGTACATTATGAAATCTATAATAATGATCTTACTTATATTATATGATTTGATGGCATTTTTGATTTTATTTTTCCCTAATAAAATATACATAACACTTGTATTATTCTTTAATAGTTTATTACATTTTATTTGTACTGTAAATTCTGAGCAGAGCGATGAATGTATGATTATACAATGATGTGTGTTTTTTTTTTTTTTTGTTATTTATGTGCCTATTATCACCGTTTGGAGCAGTAAAACTGCTTCGATTTTCATTAACAGTCTCTTGTTTGATGAGAAAGTGAATCTTGTTATCTATGGATGTCAATAACATTTTATTTGTTGGGTAAAAAAGCTTGAAAATTGAACAAAAGGGTCCTAATATAGTGTTATAATAACAGTTGAAAAATATTAAAAATAAATATTCATGATTTTTTTTTATAAGCATTTAAAGTTTGAATTTTGACAAAATTTATCAAATTTAAAATTTAATAATTATTTAGTAGTTAAAAATTTATAAAATATTTCACTTTTATAGTTAAGTATGGAAAATTTAAAACTAAATTCCGCGAGCTCCATGTCCCAGCACCTCCCCCCCCTGCACTTTTGAATTTCAAACCAAAATTAACTTCATTCGTTTGTGCTTTGTTTGTGCTGGTTTGTGCTTTTCATCCCGTTGTTTGTGCTTAACTCCTTCCAAAGTTATTCAACTTACAAAGTCGGGGGGCTGGGGACATGCTTAGCCCCTCACTTTGGAAATTCGAAACAAAATTAACTCCATTCGTTTGTGCTTTTAACTCCGTCGTTTGTGCTCAACCCCTTCCAAAGTTATCCGACTTTGAGAGTTGGGGGTTAAAGTGTAATCCCAGGTACTCCCTTTTGTCTTGTGAATTTGATCAAAACTGTCCACATCATCATTTTTACATCTATGGTGTTTAGCCGTAAAACATTTGGTTTGCCAGAAAAACCCATACACTTGTGGATTAGAATATATATTTTTTTTTAATTTAATAAAATAAATAAATAATATGAAGAATAAATACAATATTTAGTACCTTTAAAATTTATTTTCTAGTTTAGAATTGACGGACTAAATTTCTCCAGCCCTCCCCCTACAATTTCAACAATATGCATCAAAATATAACTGAAAGTTTGTAAACAGTTTGTAAAGGGTTTTAAAAATAAAATTTTTGTTTAGAAAACAAAAGAAATAATAAAAAATGGAATAAATTAATATTATATGAATACAAATCGACTATTAATAAAAATCTAAATTCGTAAAAATTTAAAATTAAAAAACATACAAAAAAATCAAAACTGATAAAAAATTTAAAATTAAAATAATCTAAAATTAAAAAACCAAAATTGATAAAGAAATTAAGTTTAAAAATCTAAATTGATAAAAATTAACTACGAATAAAAATCTAAATCGATTTATATTGATCTATACACGATTGATAGATTTTAATATTTTTATTTTTATTTTATCCTGGTGGGTCACTTATTTATATTTTACGTACTTATAAACTTTTTGAAATATGATGTTTAAATAATAATAAGCGTTATGGGGAAAAGTTACCCAGATTTTGAATTACAGTTATACAAATTTGAACTTAGTCTAAAAAAAAAGCTCAAACGGTATTATGTACTTTGAAGACGATACGAAAATTGTAGGGTGTCAACTTTACGCACGTCAATGGTATATCGAAAATATAAATTTATCAGGTAGTTATTAATCATTTTAAGACGAATAATTATTATTGTTTGTAGTTAACATTTCTATTTGAGTAATACCTACTATAGTTATACACTTATACAAACACATTCTTTATGGTGTTTTTTTTACCATAACTAATAAATGTATATAATGTATTCGATCATTCAAAAAAAAGTTTTTATTAAATGTCCTTATCTGGTATGAAATTGGGTATAGAATATAATAATTATAAAAATATTTTATAGATATAGGATACAGGTACTTAAGTTTCATTGATTGAGTCGAAATTATTTTTTTAACGTTTGCCAATCATGCACTTATAATAAAAACTATTTTCATATTGGTTTGATTTTCCAAAATACCAATGTATTTAAAGTACCACCTGTATCACAATTATATCTTTAGTATTAGGCTGTAAGTCCATTTGTTGGGTCGCAAGTATTTTTTTCCGAAAATAGCATAAATTAAAAAAAAATAATTTCTAATCCACAAGTGTATGGGTTTTTCTGGCAAACCAAATGTTTTACGGCTAAACACCATAGATGTAAAAATGATTATGTGAACAGTTTTGATCAAATTCACAAGACAAAGGGGAGTACCTGGGATTACACTTTAACCCCCAACTCTCAAAGTCGGATAACTTTGGAAGGGGTTGAGCACAAACGACGGAGTTAAAAGCACAAACCAGCACAAACGAATGGAGTTAATTTTGTTTCAAAATTCCAAAGTGAGGGGCTAAGTATGTCCCCAGCCCCCCGACTTTGTAAGTTGAAGAACTTTGGAATGAGTTGAGCACAAACGACAGGATTAAGCACAAACCAGCACAAACAAAGCACAAACGAATGTAGTTAATTCTGTTTTGAAGCTAATTTTTGGCGCAGTACAGGATCAAGGGGGAGGGGGGGGGCGATCCGGGACCCATGCTCCGGGCGCTAATAATAGAGGAGCACAAATTTCAAATTTTAAACTCACAAATATGAATGTGAATATCAATAAAGTTTTAACTGTTGGGCCAAAAAGTGTAAAAATTTAATACAAGGCTCCTGATTTCTTGTTACAATAGCAGTTGAAAAATATTAAAAAGACATGGGCACAATTTTTTTTATAAGCATTTAAAGATCAAATTTTAAATTGAATAATTATTGTGTTCTCGGTGTACTATACTTGCCATAGTAAAATTTTGATATATAATTTTGTGTTCCATCTGCATTAAATTCTAAAAAATATTATTTTACAAATTTAATATTGTTAAGAACAAAATAATAACGTAATATTTACTACTCCATACTTATATAGTCATATAGTGAATTTGTATAGATTTAAATTTCAAATTATATATTACTACTTACTATAGTAATTAAAAACTAACACATACAATTTGGTTTTTTGGTAAGAACTTGTTTGAGTACCTACTTGAACTTTTTGCATGACTATGATGCAGCCATATGGCGCAATTTACTCATTTTTTCAATCAATGATAACTATTCATAATTGTAATTTTTTTCTATTGTTTATAATTGTATGTTATCTTACATTTTAACAACAATTAAAATAATGTATCATAACTATCTATGTTTTTAATAACATTTTCATAAATAAAGAATTATAACTAAACAATTAAAAGCAATTTTTAGCCATGAGAAATTTTTCACGTTTTGTAAATTATTTTTCAGTTGGAAATTCATAAAACATTTTATTTTCATATCTAATATTTGACATTTTAATAGAAGATTCCCCACAAATTGCTTTACCTTTGACAAAGAAAACAATTTTACCGGAAAGTTACGACAACGTATGTTCGACAACTACTGTATGGGAATAGCAGAGAGCTACCCACTTGTCCCCCTTTTTTTAATTTGATTAAAAATTGAATTTATTGTAACGTTAATAGTATACTTGCGTTTTTTTATTTTTCCTATATCGCCTGTTAATAAAATAATATTATATTATTTAATTATATTGATATCAATACAATTAACCACTGTCTATTTTAAGGTATAGTGATTAATAAATAATAATTTAAACAATAAAAATGTATAGATACATTAGACCTTATATAATAATGCTTGTTCGATTTAATGTTCTTTTTTAACTCATAACAGTTGAGTACCTATATTTTATTGAACTTGAATAATTAATGTTTGACATTTTATAATAATATAATAGGTACCAACTTATATAAAAATACTATTGGGAATCTCTTTAAAAATTGTATTATTTCTTTTTTATGTTATATATATATATATATATAAAAATGAATGTTTGTCTATGTTTCAGTTGGCATGGATTTTGAAGCTATTATAATAATAATTATTAGTTGTATTGGTTTATTGGAAATGCACGGGATCAGCTAGTTTATAATATAATTCAAACCACATGCTAGTTTTTTAAATTTAATATATTATTTTGTTGTAATTTTCTATCAATTGTTCCTAAAAATTGAAAATGGTCAACTATAATTTAACACCAAAATGTAGTGCCTGTGCGTTATGTGTGTGTTGGTCAGAATTCAGGAATACTAGATGAACTCAATAGTAGATCTAGAGCTTATTATTTTTTTTCAGGTTAGGGGTAAAATTACAAAGAAATTTAAAGCATCTACAAAATATCTCGCAGTATTTATATTTTATAATTTACACAACTTATTCTAAACAACACTTATTTTTATTGGATAAACTATCTGTATGACTGATTTTATTAAATTATTTGTATTTCATTCCCTATGTACATATATAATAAATAAAGACCTGTAGGCCGAGGTTTAACTGGCGAACTGCTGTCGAAAATGTACAATAAGTAATAACTAATAACACATTACACGTAGAACGTAGATACTAAAGATTGTCATATGTCATGAGTCAGCTTGTATATTATTTCGTGGTCAATTACATTTATCGTATCTAAAATATCTACTGAACGTTAATGATACTATTTGAGAAAGTTTTAAATGTAGTTTTTCGAGAAGGTTTGTGGAATAATCTGTGTAGACGTAAAATACTCAAAATTGCAATCTTCAAAAGGCTGTAAACTTGGAACTAAGTCCGACCAATAAATTCTGATTGCATAGGTACCCTCTTACCAATTTTAGTTAATACAATTATCAATGCAATAAGTCAATAATATAAGATATTATCTTAAAATATTTATCGTTTTTATAAAAAAAATACTATTACTGGTAATTTTAAGTTTTTAAAAACTATATAACCAAACTTATAAGCCTGATGGTACCCGGGCCCGCTTAAGTCCGCCAGTAACTTATCCATTGTGTGAGAGGCCACCTAGGTCATCTAGCTCGGTAGTCCTTTCACATCTTCAGCGGATCATCACCATAACTAGACTTCAATACGTGTTAAGTTAATTTTAAGTATTGTTCCTATTTTATGATCTCTGTGGTTATTGCACAAGACCGGACCGACCATAGAGACCCCCTCCTCATCATTGAACTGCATCATTCTAATTCTCGTGATAGATGTTTCCCCTTCCTTGGTGTCATCGTGCACGTAAACTGCCTATCCAGAATAAATGAGGCGAAGGCAGAATTAATAGTCTACCTCACAAACAGTCGGCGTTAATGTAGGCATTGGCCAGATATAGGTGTAATTTGTTTTTCGGGTGTCACAAATAATCTTTTGGGTCATCCTAAATATTGGGCATTTACACAGTTTAAAAAAAATAATATTTTACAAACCAATATATTATTTACATCAACCCAATAATTAACTTACTGCATGCTAGTTTAAATATTTTGTGTTGTATGAACACCAAGTAGGTGTAAATTGTTTATTAATAAAAAACAAACAGAGAATTTATTTACCTATAGCCTATAGGAAATCTCTTAGTAGAAAATTCAAATATAAAATGATAATATGGCGACAATATGATGGGCAAAACTAAATGTATGAGTTACAATGTTAATATCTTAAAAAAATAAGTCTGAGCTGTCGCTGCCGGTTATACGACGTAAATTATCACTATATTTCATTGAGTTATACAGTTATATAAGATTTTTAATATGAAAAAAAATGGTATTCGCAGTATTAATATTTAATAATAATATACTTACCATCATCTATAGTTATTAATTTGTCTTTAAAAAAAACATGTTTATAAATTTAATATTGACATTACTACAATTAAATACTATTATAATAGCGGTTTATCAATAATAGTTAAACCAATAAAAATTCATAGTCGTATAGCAGTGGTTCTTAACCTGTGTTCCGTGGACTTAGAATAAATGTTCCGCCAACATTTTAAAATCAGCGGAAAAATATTATAAAATTGTGAAATTATTTTTATTGATTTTATTATTTTTTACTTAATTTGTAATTTGTATGTAAACTATTTTATCCTATACATGCATTGTTTATATGCTATACAATTTTACGTATATAAATTCTATTTTATAGTGTGCTGTGTTCCGTGAAAATCTTATAAAGTATTAAGTGTTTCGTCATAAAAATAAGGATAAAAACCACTGTCATACTGATATATATAGGTATAATATGTACCTACAATAGTCTTATTTAATAAAGTTTGTTCAATTGAATGTTATTTATTTTAACCCACAAAAATTGACTAAATTACATACTTAAATATTTAATGTTTGACATTTTATATATATTACAACTTATTGCAATGGAATTTTCTTTAAGAGGACAATCATGGGATATTTTAAATTTTTTTACTTTCTTGATTGTTAATCAAGTAATTATGGTAATTGAAATGAAAAAAGTCTGAATTTTGAAAACTTCAAGAATTAGTGTTAAATAGGAAAATAATAAAAATGTAACTCAGTAATGATGAGTGTGTGGGTAATTTAGCTAGCTTTAATATAAAATATGAATGAGAGAGATTCGATATCACAGCCAAGTGGTATAACCACTTGAATCCATAAAAACGCCGGCGTGAACAGTCCAAAAATGTCTATTATTTAACTTTTCTCCTAAACTATGATGCTAGAAAGTTGGCTGATAACTCATTAAAAAGGGATTATCAAGTAGATATTAAATATGGAATTAAAGTTTTTTTTTTAAATTTATGTATTTTTTCACAGATAAAAAAAGTGTTATTTTTGGCTAGATTTTCATTTAGCGAGGTAGTTTTCCGAAACTGGAATACCGATTTTGCTGTTTTGGGTCTTGTTAGATTCACATTGGCTAGGAGAAGTGCAGTGAAGATTTTCAGAACTTTATCTCCAATCGTTAGCTCACTACAAAGCTGTAAAGCTGAAAAACATCGAAAATTCCAGTAAAATTTGTTTCAATTTTTTTTAATATTCTGTAGTGAATTAAATATTAAAGATAAAGTTATGAAAATCTTCACTGCACTTCTCCTAACCAATTTGAATCTAACAAGACCCCAAACAATGACATCCTCTATCTGGTTTCGGAGATCTATCTCACTAAATGAAAATTAAAAGATTTTTTATAGGGCTGTTCACACAGACATTTTTCGTGATTTAAATTGTTATCCCGCTTGGGCGTGATATCAGTTAATACATTTCTAAAAATTTAGAATCAAGAAAGATTACATGCCGATCCCTGACTTGTCAAGCGTTTTTTTTTTAACTTTTTACAAAAGGATTATTATTTACACAAGGATGAATGACACACTGTCTCCTCCCAGAATAATTTTTTCTATGCAATGATCTATCTTTGAATAATTCAAATCCAACACATCCATTACAATGACATATTCGACAACTATTGTACACTGCTCCTGTCCTGCACCTTTTTAAAAATAACTTTCCTATCATTGCAGCTAATTTCAAAAACTATTTAATGTAAAAGCGGTTAACTTACCTGCACAATCTAAGAAGTAATAAAAAATTTTTAATTTAATAAATACTTTTAGAACTGTATTAAATTTCATAAAATGTGCACCCAAACGGATTTTAATATGTAAACGCTGCTAAGGATGTAATTGAAACCCAACCTTTTCAGTAGTATAGGGGAGAATATCCCTGACAATCACATGTTTGATCCGGTCACACAGGATCTATGTGGGACTTATCACCTGTAGGAGAAGATTTATAAACATACCTATAAGCTCAAAATGATTTGAACCGTGAACGCCAGGTATTTGGTAATTGGTATCACGATTGTTAGTTTAAGTCATAAACACTGGTTTAATATGTATTGGTTATAACTATTAAGCAACAATTACTGACGCGCCCCTCGTCAGTGGTGGTGCTGCGTCGATTTATTTTCAAAAAGTTAGCAAGTATAAGTGAACCAAATAAACAATATGTTCGGTAGTCCTCTTCTAATCCTCGGAAGACCATCACCATAATCAGACTTTGATGAATGTGATACTTGACGGTTTAATGACTTTAGTATTAGTATATAATATTATGAATAATAATACGACAATATGATTATGAATAAGTATAATATATAATATCGTACAACTGGACAGTTAACTGTGACAGTACACGCACACACCGTATACACACTGTACGACGGTGCTTGTGCAAGTGAGTATTACGTACATCAAAGGCCCTATATATATCCATAACCGAGGTCATATTACATCCGTATAGAGAGTGAGTCGTATACTAGTATAACTAGATACTAAATTGTACACACGTGTCAAGGTTGACTACTAATATTAATTGTATACTTCAACAGACTTCAATAGTTTAAGTTAAATTTAAGGTATTTTCCCTATTTTTTGATTTCTGTGGTTATTGCACCTGACCACAGAGACCCCCTCCCCATAATTAACTTGAATCATCGTAATTCCTGTGGTAGTGTGTTCCTGTTCCTCAGTGTCGTCGTGCACCTAAAATTGCCTATCCAGAATTTATGAGGCGTAGGCATTGGTCAGGTAAATATGTGTAACTGGGTTCGGTGGGATGGCGAATAGTTCTTCGGGTAGCGCTGTAAATATGGCGCAAACACTAGGCTAATTGTAAAATTAGTATTTGATTATAAATAGTTATTTAAAAATTATAATATTTCCAAAATAATGATAGAAGATAGCGTTGAAAGCGACTGGGATTTTGTTTGTTAAGTGGAATTAAGGAAGAGACATAATATTAGATACTTTTTCCCCCAATCACCCCCAGCATTCTCGATGACATTCCATTTTATTTTAGTCCGTGCTTTAAGCTAGAAGGGGGATAGTCATAAACCTGACACTAGGATTCTGAAATATTTGAAATACGGCCATACCCCAGTTTGCTGCGGTTTCATTTCACCGCCAATTTGATCCCAATTTTTCGCCATCCCATAACGCCGCACAATTTAAAAACAATTTTTGTTTCGTAACGTAGTTGTTAATATTTAGTTTGAATAACGATAGATTGTTACAGCGGTTCATTTATCATGTGAAACTATCTTAGTATACGATTTTTTTTTATAATCAATATGCAATTATTGAATACTCTATAAAGTATACTATATAGTAAAAATAGTTGAAGTAGTTGAAATTTAATTTTATTTTGAATTTATATTTTGGTATTTATTTATGACTTTATAAAATGTTATTTCATTTCACTATTTCAATAAGTAAATGGTTTTAAGTTAAACATTTTATATGTTTTTATTCTGTATTATACGGGAACATATACATATATAGAAATACTGTATAAAGTATAAACCTTATAATCTGTAATTTAGCCTTAGGCTGATATAAAATAAAGTACCAATGCAAGCGTTCTATAAAAAAAAATTAACTCTTAACTTAACTAAGTTCACCAAAAATTATTTAAATCACTTTTTGTTATTCATGTATACTAACTTAATTTAACTGTGTTAAAAATAATAAGTACTTTCCTATCCTTCCTGATAAAATATTTTGTCTTATCCATGTCTTTTTATCGATGCTTCATCTTATCATATTATTCTTCCTCTTTTTGTCTAAAATTATTGATTCGCTTAAATTAAATTAAATTATTTCTTATTCTATCCTCCCTAACCACTCTTCACATAACACACACACCTTTTTTTCATATCTTTGCTACAGTCAACTTATTCAGTTGTATTGTTTGCTGTCTATATTCAAATTCCATATTTGAACATTGTGGTGTTTCAGGTCCTACAATCTGAACCTACAATTTTTGCGAATTGGGCACGCAGTATTGGTCTTAGCATTGGTCAGTACAAACCATTAATGTCACATTATGTCTTTTTATAGAAAGCACTCTACTATTCACTATAACCATTCTTTCAATGGTATTATTCTTGACAGTGTTTTCCTTTGTTTAGATCTTGGTATTCATTATACTCCATCACTGAACTTGAGCATCATATAAATGTCACGGTAGGTAAAACTTTAACTATCTTGGGATTTATTAAGCGCAATACCAAACAGTTTTTGACATTAAACATTATATTTCTCATTAGTACGTTCAATATTGGAATGTGTAGTGGTAGTATGGCATCCTTACTTGGCTAAAGATGAATGAAGACTCGAGCGTGTCCAAAATAGGTTTCATTCCTACATTGCCCATATCATGAATATAGTACACCCTCCTCGTGATTATTCCTTATAACGTAGTATATTGGAAATACCACTACTATCATTACGTTGACAAGATGCTGATGAGCACTTCATAACATCGTTCCTAGGTGGCACTATAGATGCTCCAACGTAAGTCTTCGAATCCCTTCCTTCTTCTCCAGAAATTACTCCCTTTTTCAAGTTCCAACCCTCAAAACATCCTACGTACACAATCACCCTTTACATAGAATGCTCCGTAAACTAAATAATGTTAATATTGATTTTAATATTAATTAATAAATGTATTAGTTATAAGTTTGCTGTACGCCTGTACGCCTGTACTATATCACTATAATACTATTATGTTTATATCGAGTTGTATTTTCTATATGTTCTGTCTTACTGTGTATTATAAACATTTACTAAGTATTAATATATTAAATTTCAAATGTTATCATAAAACTGCCCATTGGCGTTTATAAATAAATAAAATAAAAAATAAAAATATTTACAATATGACTACCATTATAACTGCTTTATATTTTGACTTTTGATCTCAATGACATCTTTTTGTCACACAAAATACTTGGCACTCCTCTCCACTTCAACCACGGACAAATAATCCTATTTCTGATGTCATACTAAAAACCACTATTCTTCTGTACCACCATTCCTAAGTACTTGGACCTAATAAATTCATACACGACATCATTCCCAATCTTCATTAAATGTCTCGCCACGATCATTTATTAATTAAATTTTTCAAAATCATGCACAATTCAACAATTGTCTTTATTTTATTCCTATTCATATTTGTATGTTTGGTCCCTCCACTCCAGCAATTTTCACCGTTCTTGAAATTCTCACATTCACACTTTCCATGCTTTTTCTACTAACACAACACTGTCAGAAAACATCATGCACTATAGGCTATAACATTTTACCCTTGTTTGTATATTTCATAATATTTTCAATAACTACGAATAACAGGTAGGGGCTCAATACTAAACCTTAGTGCACACTTATTATAAATTACTTAAATAAAATAATATACTTATAAAATTATAAGCTTACTGTCAACCACTGTAAATATATAAACGTAATTATAATTGATTAGTGTTATGAATCATAAACTATTAGTATAAGGTTCAAACTAATAATTTTTATAGGTTAATTAATAATTTCCATATCATATAAAATATTGATTTTAAACTTATTTTATTTATAACGATTTCAACAAACGTGTATTTGTACCTAAGTATTGAAACTGAAAAATCACCAAAAATGTTCTCTATACCTACCTATGATTAATAATTCACGTTCGAATGACATTATATTATTGTCTTTAGTATATTTTGGTTTTTAACAATAAACACAGATGTAAAATAGAATAAGATTAATACTGTAAATACACTATACAATAAAAAATAATATAAAAAAATATCTTATATAGTAATATAGTAAAGTTTATACTATTTTGTACGATATAACAACCTGCAAATTTATCACGAGTAAGGACGTAGGTACACGGTTTTTCACTCAACAATAAAATATTTGAAAACGTTTATGAACCTTATTTATTTTTTTGTAATGTGATGGTGTCGGACGTCAGTTTTTAATATTATGTACCTATAGGTAGGTTCATGGCTCTATAATATTAAATATATGTAGAATTAGCGCACTTACTTGGATCGTCTATAAATTTATACACATAAACAGGTATATTATTAGTACGTTTTGGCATAACATAAAAGAAGTACGTTTAGGAATAATTGATGGAAATATTTCGTTTTGGAATATACGTATAGTATTAATGAGTGGGGCGCGGATTTTGGATCCTAATATTATTTGTTCCTTACTGCTTCAAAAAGCATCCCTTGTAATCACCACATATACATAAATAAAGGGTGTTCAGTAAAACTGTAAGGTTCTAAAAGTGCAGTAAAACACCGAAAATCGTGAACTTTGTAAGGCTTTTACTTAAAACTAATGATTTCCGGAAATTCATATTTGCTAATACATAGGTTTCTGAAAAAAAATTGAAAAACTCGCAATGGCTCTAAACTAAATTTGTAACTTAAAAATTATTATATTTATATGTACAATTATAATGCGTTTCATAGCAACTATGACTCGACGCTAACGCACTTTGTGGTGGTTTTGTCTCAAACCGGGGGTTTTCAAACTATAGGATAGAAAAATGTACCTATAGCTTGTTTTTTCGTAAGTTTTATAACAAATGGTAAGATAAGCTTGTATAATTCGTTAATTATCTTGTTTAATAAAGGTATAATTTTATGCAGTCTAAAATATTAGTTAACAATTTTAAATTCTCCACCCATTAATATGCGCTAGTTTTAGAAACCCTAATATAAAACACCACAAGCCGCGTTAGCGTCGAGTCACAGTTACTATAAAACGCACTATGGTACATATTATTATACTAAATTTGTAAAAAGTCCATTGAAAGTGGTGGTGGGGGGGGGGTGGGTGGGTTGAATCCTCCGCCTTGAGCACTAACATATTACACATTGTATAATAACATTTTACCTAATGACACCTTTATCTTAATGCAGGTAACTGGAAATGTATAAATATTAATATTAAATTTACGTATGTACAATGACTAATGTTATGAATTTTAATAAATATTAAAGAGGCAATCATAAAAAATATAGAAAAAACTATTAATTTACATTCTTAAAAAATAAAATCTATAAAAAACTATTTTATTAATATGCATAGTGATAGTAAGGTACTATAACTCACTACTCTCAACACATAATAATACAATAATTTATCAAGCAATTTTTTTTTTAGAATAAGACAGAATGTTTAATATACCAATGAAATGTTCAAAAGTTTATGGATAGTTTTGTTATTACTTTTCAGTTAGTAGACATTATTTCAATACAAACATAGGTATTTGTCCATAATGACTTTTCATCTATTCTTCGTCACAGAATAAATAAATAAAATATAATTATACAAGTCGACAAAATGTATAGTTTATATTAATTACACATTGTAATTTAAAATAAAAGTATTCAAATTTACCACAACTCAAAATTTTTTTGTTATTAACTGCAAATTTATAAACATAAATATTTTATTTTTGGACGTAATGATTAATCATATGAAATTTAATAAATATTAAATAGGTATCTCTCATAAAAATTAATAGAAACAAATATTTATTTACAATCTCAAAAAATTAAATATAGTTATTGAATGTATAACTATATTATTGAAATGCATATGGATAGGTAGGTACTTAAAACGCACTATTCATAGCACACAATAATATTAAAATGCTTAGATTCCCAATACTGTATATTTTAATTTTTAACTGGCAGTTGTATATTTTATTTTTAATGAAATTTCAAGAATTGGACCCTCTCAGGTCTTCCTGTTACAGCCTGTATTATATTATCTCCCACACGCTTGGAAAGTTGGAACAATAGGCATATAGATAAATCTTCACTACAAAACTAAAAAACATAAAAACCAAATTACCTTAGTGAAGTATTACAAATAATAAAAAAAAGAAACAATGTCAATCGTAAAGGTTTGCATGTAAAAACCGGAGTAAAAAATGTAAGCGAGCTCTTTCTACTCACAATTTGACATTCAGTTTATATTTCTTGTGCTATTTAACTATATTATATTATAATATCGTGGTTTATACTGTTACTCACTTTCCTTACAACAAAACGTTCTTGGGTCATATAATTCATCTGTAAATCAAGTAAATAACAAGTACCTACCTTGGTTATTCAAATTGTTGCCTTTTTCACTGTCTTGTTAGGTACATTATATAAATATAAATATATAATTACACAAACACAACTATATGTCTATACCTAGTCTATATAATAGTATAATACAATAATTTTTAGGGAGTTACAATGTTAAATAATATGTAAATAATTATTAAATAATATAGAATTATGCTCACCGTCAGCATTCGAATAACTCGTACTGAGCTCGAAGAATGCCACCAGTATATTGACTAGAAAGTATAATATTTGATTGTTAATTATATTTATAACATTTAACATTTATAATATCCAAGAACATTGTATTATTTTAATAATATATTAACATAATTTTATATACCTAATAAAATATTGATGAGACAGATAAGGCTAGCTATACATTTTTTGATCATTTTTTCTATAATATATTATTTAGACCACTATTTGTTTTAGACTCGTAGTATATTCAACGGTGTGTGCACGGGAGGTGATTGGTGTGCCTGGTCACCCCTGACATTTTATAATTGTGTCCCTTAAATTAAAGTCCCAGGGTCTAGGGACAATGATTTTTTCTGATATAACTAGAATAAAATAAAATATTTTTTTCTAAGAAATGTGGTAAAAAATAAATCATTTTTCGTAATAAAAAAATAATAAAACGTAATAGTATATTGTGTAGCATGGGCGGGAAGTAAGCTATTTCACTCACACAACTGAAATTGGCAAAATTCCTTCCACACACGATCCACACATACTGTTTTTTGTCACGCCTCTGCGTTCATCGATCACGGAAAAGGTAATGCAGAGATATATGCACAACCAGACTATATTACGTAAACAATATTTCATGAAAGAAACGATTTGGTTTTATTTATTTTTAGGGTCATGCATCGAGATTATAATATGAATGTAAGATGTAATCAAAAGTTTATGTTTTATAAGGATCGTGGTATAGATTCCAGTGTCTGGTATAGTGTAGAGAATACGCCCAGCACTTTTGGCGATTTCCACTTTACCGCCTGGACTTTATTGGGATTTTCATTTTACGTCCCGGAACTATTAGGATTCTTACTTTACCTCCAGATTGGAGGAAAAAAATTTAATTTGCTTGGAGTAAGTTGTTATGATTATAACCCATGATATTTACAAAAAAATTACAAATAATAAATAAACATTGTAATTATATTCTAAGTATTATTATTGGCACTGATTAATATGTATCTACATGTATTGTTAAGAGCTTTAGTCCAAATTAAGAAAACAACCCAATAATATTGTATGCACGCTTCCCCTCCCCAAAATTCCAGTTTGCGCAGGCCTATGAGTGTTTTAAAAATTGTAAAGATGTTATTAAAATCGATTTGGAAACACATCAGAATTCTAAACAAAACTCTATGTAATTTTGCTATATTAGGTAGGTAGCTGATTCTGGATGGCGTAGCCTGTGTCAAACTAAATGCCCTTGGATTTACATATTATATCTTCTTAAAATCTTATGAAAATCGGTCAAAAACTAAGGATTAGCTGTATTTTTTTTTATATATTTGGAGGGCTTGAAACCGATTGAAAAAATTTCGATTTCGTTTTCAATTTTTCAATACCGGTATTACGAAATTCCGGTTTCGGTTTCAACTTTCCAATACCGATATTTGGAAATTTCGGTTTCGGTTTCGGTTTTGTATGCTGGTTTCTACATTTTTAAAAACGGATTTAAAGCAGACTTTAAGTTAGAATTATAAATAATTTTATTATACTTAAATAGTTAAATACTTAATATGATTTTTTAATTTTTGATAAAAATAAGAGTAATATTTCAATAGGAGTGATTTTGTAATTTTATTCTACAAATTACAAGCTTTAAGGAACCTAGAACAAAATTATTTCAATAGTTTAAAGTGTTTAAACTTTAAAGATAGTACATACATGTCTAGACTATAAGTATAAAAGTAAACCGATAAGGAACTACACTATAATGAACAACAAACACGCAGACTGCACTTCTGCAAACACAGTATTTTTAATAACTAAATAATTCTTAAACAATATTATATAATATTTTAAATTTATTTTTATATTAGTGTTATTATTATTGTCTCTGATCCCCACGGCCTACAGACTGCAGTAGCGGTGATGGTCGTACGATCACTCACACAAATTAAAACCCGTGCAATTTTCAGTTTTTCCTGGTATTGTACCTCTATAAATAATTGGTTCTAGCAGTAATTATTATATGATTTTCTTATTATTTATATTTTATAGTTTGATTATAATAGTATTATACTATTCAGTATTTAATAGCTTAATACTATTAAATAACAATCTAATAAATTAATAGACCCATATACGGGCCGTCATCTGTCAAATGTGCTGCCCAATAAATAATTAATAACTATTATTAATATTATTTATTATTCATTACTATTATAATAAAAGTATAAAACCTCAACTTGGCCGAAATTCTCGACTCAACTCTCGGACCACAACCGGATCAGAACATAAAAACGCTTAAATTTCTTAAGCTAACTAATTTAATTATCAAAATATAATTGTATCTATGAACCCTATGTATATTATCTAAATTGTTATTAAGGATTGTGAACTAATGGCCTTTGCTGCCGAGTTGTTTTTAAGAACAATAAAAAAAAAAAAAAGGTATAAAACAACTATAATAATTTTTCAAATAATGAAATGGTTATCAACATTTTAATCATAATCCCATGGGTGTATCAATGCAATTTACGTATTTACGTACATTTTAAAATAATTTACGTTAATTAAAAAAAAAGCATTATTTAAAATATTAAAATTAAAATATTGAGTTATAAGTTATAACAACGGTTCCCAATTTTTTCCGATTTCGGTTTTGACTTTAATACCGGTATCCAATTTTTTTCGGTTTCGTTTTCGATTTTGATTTCGGTTTCGGTTTTTTAACGGTTTATACCAATTTCTGAAACCGGTTTTGAAATCGGTTTCAAGACCTGTATATTTGAGAAATCATAAAGTGAAATCATCCATTACAAAAATGATAGAGAATAATATTTTTGAGGGTACGACATATCAGTTTGTTTAAATATTGTCACAAAACAATTAAATAATTTAATTTTACAATAATTTTTTTGTTGGGGTGCATCAGTTTGTCTCTGGCGTATTTTGTGAGGAGGCATTCAGTTAATAGGTGTTTAAAAGTTGTAGTCGCAGTGTTGCATGGGGTGCATATTATACGTTGTTAATTTTTCCTCATTAAATGTTCATGAGTGTATAATGTGTGGCCGATTCGTAATCTGTTGATTATGATTTGATGCCTGCGTGGGAGTGACGTGTAAAATTAAAAATACTAGTGCCAAACACAGAAAGAGCATTATCACTTCTAGAACTTCTCAATGAGACGAACCTTCTTCAAAAAATATAACATGAACACTTAGATATATCACATACAACTTATACTATCCTAAAACTTATTGCATCATATAATTTTTCTTATATAAACCTTATTCTTTTGTAAAATTTAAATAAATTGTAATATGTATCTGGAAACGCCAAGGTAATTGAGGCGTATTTTTTAAATATGAAAAAAAAAAATTTTATTTTGAACCCTGAATATAAAGTCAAATAATAATAAAATATAAAACCCCTTTTAAAAATTATCTTCTATAACTTTTGTGATGGATGATTTTACTCTTAGATTACTCAATAATCATTAAAAACCATTTTAGATGACAGTGTTGTGTATGGGTCTGAAAGAGAAAATAAATATTACATTGACATCCTCTTAAGAGTTGTATTTGTCTTTCTGTATTTACATTAAAAATATGCCCAGAATTAAGGAAACAAATCATAATATTAATTACTGTAATTGATTTCATATAATTATTTTATTTTAAGATTTGTTTTAGATTTTGAGCGGAGCGATAGATTGTAGCCACATATACCATCACTTGAAGAAGTTTTTTTTGAATTAGATAATCTAAAATTAAATTTGTCAACAGGCCCCGATAATCTGTCAGCTACCTTTTTACACGAATGTCGTTTTGTCCTTGCACCTCATATTCATTTTCTTTTTAACCAGTCTTTAAATTCTGGTATATTTCCTACAATCTGGAAAACTGTGTTTATTTCCCCTATTTTCAAGAAAGGTGATCGCTCTACCGTAGATAATTACCGCCCAATTTCAAAAATTTCTATACTTCCAAAAATATTCTCAAAAATAATAAATAATAAATATAATATAATCTCTTATATTAAATAAATTTTTACATGATACTCAACATGGTTTTCGTAAAGGGCATTCCACCATAACTAATTCAGCCATATTCAAACACAATATAATCGATTCATTCTTAGCTAAATCCCAAATGGATACAGTCTTCACTGATTTCAATAAAGCGTTTGATAGTGTGGATCATTTTATATTATACATAAACTGAAAAAAATCGGATTCTGTGATCCATTACTATCCTGGCTTACATCCTTTCTAATTAATAGAATCCAACTAGTTAAATTAAACCAATTTATTTCAGAACCCATCCAAGTTCTCTCAGGTGTTCCTCAAGGCGACCATCTTTAACCTACATTGTTTCTATTATTTATAAATGATATAAATATGATTATAAAACACTCAAATATTTTATTATTTTCAGATGACGCGAAGATCTTTAAAAAAATAGATTCCATTCATGATTGTATTAATTTACAAGATGATTTAAATAATTTATATGATTGGTGTAATTTAAATGGTTTGAACCTCAATATCTGTAAATGCAAAATATTATCATTTAATATTAAAAAATCTCATGTTTATTTTGATTATAAATTTAATAATGTCTCTATTGAACCTGTGGATTCATTTACTGACTTGGGAACCACTTTCGATTCTAAGTTATGTTTTAATCAACACATTGATAAAATAACCAATAAAGCATTTCAAAATCTCGGTTTCATTACTCGAACTTATGTAAATGCCCTAAAAAGTATTTATTTTGCTTTTGTCAGATCACATGTAGAATATGATCCCTTATTTGGTCATCAGAAAACATAGGAGTTAATCTCGAAGCTATTCAAAATCGTTTTCTTCGCTCTCTAACATTTAAGTTTAAAATCGAACGTCCACCACATTCAAATTATAACGGAGTATTATCCTACTTCAATATAGAATCGTTAAATACAAGAAGAAGTAACCTCCATTATTCATTTTTATTAAAACTATTAAACAACTCAATAGATTGCCCTTATTTACTGCAACGATTAAATTTTCGAATAAATACTAAATCCACCAGAAATCTAGAAAGCTTTTTAATTAATAATGTTTCTAAAACATACTCTAAATCATCTCCTTCAAATATACTGATGACTATAGGAAACACTATGAATATTAATTTTAGTTAAAATTATTATAGCTGTAAAATTATATACCACATAATATGTAATTGTTATATTAATTGAATGTAAACTTTATACTATTTGTACCAACATTTTATTGTATTCATGTCACTACACAAAACAAATTTTTTTTTTATATATATTATTCTGTAAATCGAGTTTTTTTTTCCGTCAATAAAGATAATAATAATATGTGGTTCAGTATAATAATTGTAAAAACTCACTGGTTGCTGGGACAGTATTGTCGTACTCTTTTTTTACATGTTTTTTAAATTGATCAATATCCTCTGGGATATTCAATTTTTTGAGACAATCATCATTACACGAGAATTACCGCAAAATTGCATGAAATAAAAATGAGTTAATTAATATATTATATTATTATTTAAATAGACGTTATACGGCAACTCCATATGAGGTAACACCTGCTATGAGCTCTAAGATTTTATACATAGTAAAAAGTTATATCACAAGAGAGGAATAATACGTAGTTTGATATCCATTATAGACTAGATCTGTAGGTACTCTATCCAGAGAGAGAACACACCAGTATTTATCCTGCGATGTTGGTAAATATTTTTACGACATTTCATTTTTTTAAGTGATTTATGAGAATTTTTAATGTATTATGTACGCATATATACGCCATACTAAATACGTATAGCAAATTTTTCGTTTACTAGTTTCAATAGTGTGCTGTTGGCAGTGGTGGCGCATGTTGTGGGGCACACGGGTACGTGACCCACCTACAAAGTTGAGAAGAAAGAAGAAGAATATATTATATTAAATTAAAATTGAATAAAGTATAAGTATTTCTTCCATCATAATATAGTTGGTACTTGGTAATTTGGTATACTTTTTTTTGTACTGAGCGAATTTTCTATGAAGATAATACTTTCGGCCTTGTGATTTTTCTCCAAATTCTTCGAAAAACACTAAAAATGAAAAATGAAACGGCACGTTTGATTATTTATTTTGCAAGTCATGCACGCTGGCGGCAGTGGACTCACACACTCTCTCAATTTTTTAACTTGTGATATTTCACAGACTCGTATCTTGCTTAAAAATTGAAGAATCCGTCCTCTTAAAAATATATTAAAATGCATTATAATATTATAGTTATAGAAACGAAAAGAAAAAAACATAGAAATTATAATTTACATACTTATAATAAATAGATTATTATCACTATATACTACTTACCAAATTGCTTTGCAAAACAGTAGTTTATAAATCCAAAATCGTCTATACATGTAAATTATCAAACGTTTATCGTTACTTTATGATACATACTGATTTGTTCAAATACCGAATTAAATACTAATTAATTGATAAATTACAATAATTTTTTTAAGCTTTTACATACCTGAAAATCCAACTTTCTTTAAACTTTCTGTTAATCATTTATAACATACAAAAAATAATATTAACAAAGTTAATTTAATGTTTTTTAGTCAAATAAATAATAATGTAAAATAATTTAAATTATTTCCAACCCTCACACCTGTATGACAATATATATATACTACCGTAGACCAGGTGTGTGTCGTCAGAAAGAAAAATAACGGAAATTAGGTACTTAATCACTCTTCTGTACAGTATAGATGTCATTTGTACCTCGTCAAGGAGTACATCACTTTAATGGTTGTGTTAAATTTTAAGGTTGTGTATAGCGATTCTTGGTGGTGTCTGTCAGCCACTTTCGCATATTTACTATTTACCACTTAAGTACGATTGAGCATACTATACCTGTTTAGCAACACGATTGGGCATAGAATGTTTTATGTGACGTTGCTACATCGTGCTATTTAATTTGATTCGTACCATACTTGGATTTTATTATTTTCATAACTATTATTAATATTATTATTATTATAAAACCGATTTATGAAATGTGACTATTATTGGCTATGAAATCATGTTATGTTTTTAATTCGTATCATATTTTGAATTATTATAATTATTTGAATAAATATTTTTGTAAAACAGGTCTATTGTGTAACACGTCTATGCTCCTTATACTTAAAATAATTTCAGGTTGGGTGATCGGTTATTGCGTTTTAACAATATTATTGTATGATAATGGATTGATGAATAATATACAAAAACTATATTGTTTTTGAATGAATAATTTATTCATCTATTGAATTTATGATTTTTATTTATTAATTATTATTGTAATTATGCTTTTTAAAAATATGCATTTTTAGTTTTGTGTTTTCATAATATATTGTATAAATATGCTAATAAATATATTTTATGTTGCCAGAAATGACAATACTGCTATCATGATGATGTCTGTGATTGCTCGACCCTAACCTATAAATTATAATTTATTATAACTTTATACTATCACCTAATTACGGTTGAATTCTTATCGACATCGATAAGCAGCGTCGACCCGTGGAGGCTATCTCGTAATTCGAATCCAGCACGTGCCAAGGTCGCCGCCTATCTTTGTTGTCTACGGCGGGTGCATATTTTTTGGCCTATTTATTTTTGCTAAGGCGCTTTATTTGTCCTTTATTTATCCGCACGTTTTCACCAGTTAGTCGAAAACACATAATGACTCAAAACAATGATCTTCTTTCTTCCGAGTTAAACAAATGGACTAAAAGCATGCTCGTTGACTATATAGTGGCGCAGACTCTGCCCGCTGGTGTGAAGCTAAGTGACGACTTGTCTAAGTTTTTAAAAGATTCTTCTTCTGATCCTGTATCGCCTTCGCATGGAAACTCAATTAATATTGCTAATATTCTCCAATCCGTGGTTGTGGAGCTCAAATCAGTGGCTCTTAGTAACGCTAAGCTACATGATAAGCTCAACCACCTCAATGCGGCACCTAATGCCCAAACTCCCAAATAAAATGCTCAACTCTTTAAACTGCCAGTTGATGTACACCCGAACTCGGTTACGGGTAATCGTTCTACTCAACCCACAAATCAATTGACTTCCAGTCAATCTTCGTCTGTAAAATCAAAATTCATTGTTGGTTCTGTAAAGAACTCATCTTCTAAGCTGTCATCAGTGCCTGTGCGTAAGCATGTTGATATTTTTGTCTCGAGGCTTGATCCAAGTGTTACAACTGCCCTTCTAGAATCTGAGTTGTTCAATGGTTACCCAGACGTGACCATCAGTAAAATGGTTACAAGGCATCCATCATACTCTTCGTTCCATATTCGTCTGCCTGCGGATAAGCTGGATATTGTCCTCGATCCTGTATTCTGGCCCGATGGTGTAATGGTCAAACGTTTTTGGGGTCGTCTTGCTCCTGAGATGATTCAAGACGCCACTCCAAAAAACTGATATCTTCATGTTCGTCTACCTGTCCTCCTCTTAGTGTGGCGTACGCTCCACCCACTTCCAGATCTGGTGTTGTGAAACACCCCGAAAAACTTATCAGCCAAGGAGTGAAGCTACCCATGGGCTACTATCAAAACTGTAGAGTTCTAAGAACCAAACTTTGTCTTTTTAAATGTAATGTTGCTGTGTTTAATTATATTTTCATTTGTTTAACTGAAACGTGGCTTACTAATAGCTTCCAAGACACGGAATTAGGTTTACACAACTATGTTGTATTTAGGTGTGATAGAAGTAGTCAATCCAGTAGTTTTAGTAGAGGAGGAGGAGTTCTCGTTGCCATTCGTAACGATGTGGTCCATAACTTGTTACCTGCACTCATAAACAATGTTGAATATTTATTCGTTAAATTTTATGTAAATAATACTGCTTATATTGTTTGTTCCGTATACATTCCTCCTATTAGCCCTATCCCGGTATATGAATCCTTTATGTCTGCTGCTCAATATATTATCGACGCCAATCCTGGCTCCGTATTTATTTTCTCTGGTGATTTTAACCTTCCTGACCTATCCTGGTCTAATGACGATTTCGGCTTAATTTATTCTTCCTCTGGCCCTGCAATCCACTGCGTTCCTGACGTTTTCGCATATAATAATTTTTTCCAGCTAAATCACATACCCAACTCCAATGGCAATTTCCTTGATCTAGTTTTTTCAAATGATTCTCGGTTCAATATAGAGAAATCCGTTACTGGGGTGGTTCCTTGTGATCCTTACCACCCAGCCTTAGTTTTTATGCTTACTTTTGTAGATAACTTACCATCTATTGATAGATGTCATAAATATTATAATTTTCGTAAAGCCTGTTATCCTCGTATTAGTGCCTTCTTATCATCGTTTAACTGGTTAGAAACCTTAGCAACAACCGATATTGATTCTGCTACGTGTGCATTGTACGATGCATTGCATTACTGTGTCACAAGTTTTGTACCTTTAGTTGTTTTCAAACCTTCTAAATTTCCATCCTGGTTCTCTAAAAATCTAAAAAACATTGTTTTTGCCAAGAAAGAAATGCACGCTAAATACAAAGCATCACGTAACCCTGCTGACTATAACAAGTTCTCTAACCTGCGCGCTCAGTATAAGTATTATTATAAAAAGTGCTATAAAACATTTCTGGATAACACCAAAAACAAGCTTAAAGTTAATCCTCGTTTATTCTGGGACTTTGTACGTAAGCGTAGATCTAGCAATGGTATTCCCAACTCTGTTCACCTCAATGATCTAACTGCCACTGGTCCTGAATCCATCTCCAGTCTTTTCTCATCCTACTTTAACTCAGTCTATGTGCCTTCCCCAGCAAGTAGCCTACCTGTTATTCCATTTGCGCAGCATACTTTACCTTCTGACTGCATCTTCAGTGTCGATGATGTCGAAAACGGGTTAGCTGCTCTAAAAAATGTACACTCCGTTGGCCCTGATGGTCTATCTGGGACCTTTTTGTATAACATCAGATCTGTCCTCTGTTTTCCTTTATGGTTACTCTTCAGGCGTTCAATGGATGATGGAATTTTTCCATCAATGCTTAAAATCAGCTCAGTCACCCCTGTGTTCAAATCTGGTGACAAATCTAACGTCACGAATTATCGACCCATCTCGATTCTAAGTCATATTGCCAAGATTTTCGAACACTTAGTACTGCAATCCATTCAGCCCTCGGTTGACTCTGTACTAGTCGACGAACAATATGGTTTCCGACCCGGACGTTCTTCCACTTCGAACCTAATTGTGTTTAATAATTTTGTCCTTGAGGCATTTGAAAATCGCTCCCAGGTAGACGTGGTTTACACTGATTTTGTGAAAGCATTTGACCGTGTCGACCACGCTATCCTCATTGACATCCTATATAAGTCCGGTTTTGGCGAACCTATTTTGTCCTGGTTTAAATCATACCTGTCCGATCGTGTCCAGTGTGTCAAAGTGCTTGGATCAAAATCTGCTGTCGTCCCTGTTCCATCTGGTGTTCCCCAAGGTGGTCACTTGTCTCCCCTGCTTTTTTCGTTATTTATAAATGGAATTACGAAGGCTGTTCCTAAGTGTAGATTCCTTATGTTCGCTGACGACCTGAAACTTTTCCGAAAAATCGAATCTGAAGCTGACTGTCTCGCCCTTCAGAACGAGTTAGATTCCATTAGCTTATGGTTTAGCACTCTTGGCCTCCAATTTAATACTAATAAATGCAAAGCTATGTCCTTCACCAGGCGCCGGTTGGTATTCGATTATTCTTACACTATCAATGGTTCAGTGATTGATAGAGTTGCAAGCAATAGCGACTTGGGCGTTCTTTTCACTGCTGATCTGAACTTCCGCCCTCACATTGACTCCATCTGCTGCCGAGCCCTCAAATCGCTTGGCTTCGTAATGCGCACCATGAATGAGTTCAAGCTGTCTGGATCTCTCAAGACTGTCTACTGCTCTTTAGTCCGAAGCATGCTAGAGTATGCGTCTGTGCTCTGGGACCCGTTTGTGGTAACTGATTCTTGCCACTTAGAGCGAGTACAAAGGCGCTTTCTGTCGTCTGCAGCTTACATGCTAAAAATTGTCCATCCTCCTCATGACTATACTGCAGTATTGGGCGCACTTGGCCTTACATCTTTAGCAGATAGGCGCGTTAAAGCTAATCTGGCCTTTTTAAAAAATTAATCGATGGTTCCTTAAACGCCCCTTCACTGCTCTTCCAAGTAAACTTTAAAGTTCCTCATCGGGCCACAAGGTCTCAAGTTCCTTTTGCTGTACCTCTCCACTGTACCAATTACGGTAAAAACAAACCAATTGACCGCATGATGCGGTTGGCTAACGAGGACCCCTCCTTTCTCAGTTTACCTTAATATTCTGTTATTTTTGTACATTTGTTGTATGTAATTTTACTTGTGTCCTAATTATTTTAGTATATATTTACTGTGCCTGTAATTCTGCTGTATTTTTTAGGCCATCACCCCTTGTATATGTTAGCTATCTTATTTTACTGAATTATTGTTATGTACTGTACTAAATAAGGAATTTTTTATTCCGTGAATTAATTAATAAATAAATAAATAAATAAATAAATAATGCTCTGTCTATGAGTATAAGGTCTATGTATAAAATATACTTCAAAATTGAAAATGGTAACATTGCAAAGTTTTGTATGCTCAATTGTGTAGCTTTTCTTTTGTCTTTCTATATTCTATGACACGCTGACAAATTTGCACAATCGTGTCGCAAAAAAGATGTTTTATGTTTAATCTTGTCGTAGCCCGTATCTACCTACCTACGTATATTTTATGTTTTCTGATAAGAATTCTAAGAAAACATTTTAATTTGTCGTCAATTGTTCTTGAAATAGACTTTTCCACATTTTTTATTTTTTGATATTAACTTCTCCAAAAATTAAAATGCGACAATTTTTAAATACTCTGTTGGAAATAAAACTTTTTTCTTTAGGTGTTGGTAAAAAAAAATTGTAATGAAAAATAAAACGACACTTTTGATGCTAATGTTCTCGGAAACTCGACCGATTGTCTTAATTTTTATTTTTAATGAACGATTATATCACGGAGAAGGTTCCTACTGCAATAGCATTTGTCTGAGTTAATTAACATTAGTGTTATGTAATTTTTAATAATTAAAATAAACGTGTACATTGTTCACCTATAAATGTATACATGTTTGTTTATCACCATAGTAAGGAAAAAATAATAATATTATAAGGGCTACGCTAACCGCTCAGCATCGTTTTTAATATACAATGGTTTATCATTGTATGCAAATATACCACATTCATTACAACTACTGTACAGCAGATCAGTACTAACTTGACCACCTTTTGAGGTAAAACTTCTTTCTTGAGGTGTGGGTGGAAAAAATCGTAATGAAAAATAAAACGACAGGAAAAATGAAACTACACATTTGTTTATTTATTTATTTTGCTAGCAATGCACGGTGGTGGTGGCATGCACGTTTATTTTTATTATATTGGTTTTTCTCACTCTCTCCTTAATTCACTTATAATTTCACTGGCCCCAATACTTATGAAAGAAGTTTTACTTCCCCAGAATGTAATGGTAGACTCACACACTGTTTCTTTTTTTTTAATATGACATTTTTAGGAGTTAGAGGGATAATATCAAACACGTGGGAAAGTCGATTTCAAGTAGACTTGACGACAAATTCAAATCTGTTTTCATAATTCTTATCGCTTCAATAGATTAATTGGAATGTTTGGTGAAAAACATGGCTAAAATACTATGTCGCGCGTGTGTTAGACAAAAACAGAAAATCACGGTATCGAATCCCCTTAATATTATTATTATTTATATTGTAATATATTATAATCCTTATAAACTTTGAAGTCAACACAGACCATATAACGGTGTTAAATTTGAATAGGTTAATGTTATAAATAGAAAATAATCAGTAGTTATTTGTAAAAATGGCCCAAGTATAATAATTACTAGATCCAATTTTATGTCTATTTTATATTTATGTAAGCCCATTTTTAAGGAATATTATCCTCAATACAAACTTTTTAGGAATTAAGAAACTAGGTACTCTTTCAAATTTTAAATTATGTAAATCAAAATTGTCTAACCAATTACTCACTAATTGATGCTAATTTAAATCTTTTGATGTAATAATTCAATTTGGTTTTTATTAAATGAAGCAGTTGCTTTACTTGCTTTTATTTCTATGCCAAGAGTTAATTTATATTTACACGAGGGGAGTAGGGCCGACGAACTGAGGGTCGTTCGAGTCCCTATACAGTTGTGTATATTTTCCTGATTGATTAAATATATAATATAAAATGAGGGGAACGAGCCCTTACACATCGGTCCCGTATGATATAAGTGGCGCCCGGTCCGTGGGACTCGATCGAGTGCTACGCGTGGCCGTAACAGGTGCGATGAGGGTGTTATTATCGGTCACCCTGAAAAGGGAGATTTTGGATCTCTTGGTGGATGGTTTGTCTGGCGAGACGATTTCGTTAGACGAATGGTCTTGAGGATAACGGCGTAGTTGGGTTGGCCGTGGGGCCGACTTAACGTTACTGAATGGCTGTTTGGACTGTTCTAAGATCGTCGAGGAGTGTTAACGTCTCGTTGAAGTGGTGACTTGCTGATACACGGATTTACATATGTCGGACCGATGGATTTAGGCAGTATGAATGTCAATCACGGTGGCATGGTCGCGTTGTCGCCGATGTACTACGTTGGTCCGGACTGACGCGTGCTGGTTGCGGCGTCGCGATGTATTTGCTGTGGGACAGTATCGTCGTACGGCGATGATCGGCGTCGGCACGGTATTAACTACCATGTATCCGCGCTACTGTTGGTCGTCGCCAGTCGCTGGAATTTCGTAGGCTTGCCGTAGAGTGGCGTGGTTTGGTAATCTTCGATGATCACTGCTACTCGTGCTTGAAAACCTTGGGACAACGAGGTTTTGGCTTGCGAGATCGACGGCTTGGATGGTCTTCGGTTCTTCAGAGACTTGTGACCGATCGGTGTGTTGACTGTTTGAAAGCTGACTAATCTTTGCATTGCATTGCACGGTTGGAGGAATTTATAGTCCTTTTCCTGAGTTTCGGGGGGTTTGGTCCCAAGACTCAGAGTAGAAGGTGGAGTGGTTGAGGTGGTTTCTATGTGCGACTGGTCAGTTTACCGGGTATTTTTCTCAGTTGGCTGATGAATGTCCGAAGCCTTGGCATGTGAAGCACTGGGATGGTCCAGATGTCTTGTAGGCCTCTACGCGGATGCATACGTAGAACAGACTGGGGATGTTGAAAATGTTCTTGCTTTTCTGGGTATTTGGGAAAAATACCATGTACATTGAAAGCTTTCTACCGTTTTTCAGAAATTGGCACACATGAGTTGTGATAGTGTATCCTAGTAACTCGAGCTCAGATTTCACGGAATCTTCGGTGACGTAGCTTGGGACGCCCTTGAGTAGCACTTTGAGTTGTCGATCTACGGTAGTTAGAAGGTGTGAAAGGGTATGTTGGTGTTTTCCATACCGGCCTGTACTGAACGGAAGGTGGTTGTGTCTGCAGCTTGGAGCTTGATGTTCTGACTGAACTTGACTGTGAGTTTGTCCTGGGTAAATGAAGGCATGATCTTAGGTGCAGTTGTAGCATTTTTGGTTTACCCATGTTAACGGATAGGGTTTATTTTTTTGTTGAGTGATTGGAGGGGTTGAGTTTAACCTAGAAGTTGGAGAAGGGCATGATCGGAGAAAGAATTTTTGTAGAACATCGATTTGGATTGAGTATGAATAGAATTTGGGATAAACTTGAAGCTTGCAGATTTTAGAAGGACCTAGCTTTTAACGACAGTGGTCATACCAGTTACCGTACGAATGCCGATGTTTTGGACAGATTCGATGCGTTTCCAATGTGAGGGACCCATAAAGGGTGCCTAAGAGGAGCCAGCATAAGAAAGAATTGGAGAAACGTAGAGTTTTAGAATGTTGAGTTTTGAAGTCGTTAGGACGGGGCTAGAACGGTTAAGTATGGGGTAAAGCAATCCGCGAACATAAGTGGCCTTTCTAGTGATGTCTTGGACGCTTTTATCGAAGGTGAGTTTACGCCCAATTGCGATCGGCTGACGGCAGTAGCTGCGGTGGCGGAGTTTGCGGTCGGCGTGCGGTGGGTGGCGGCAGTGGTGGCTAATCACACAATGCACTCGCGGATTCGATCGTTTGGCCTATTAACACGATTGGCGTACGGTGGGCGTCGGAAACAGCTAAGTGCACAAGGCGATCGTGATCGAGAGCTTGTAATATTGTATTACGTTCGGGCACAAAAAAGCAACTATCAATCACTATTTTGGTAACCGGCTACTAAACATTGATATAAAAGAATTTGCAACCCACGAGGTCTCCACGGACGTCAAAAGCGACGACGTCCGACGACAAGAGAGACCGTACAACAACTGGTTGCCATTGCGCCGCCGCACCAGCACACACATATAATAGTCAGCCTGGCCGATATCATGGTGGACGGGAAGGGGATGCGCACGCAAAGTCGTCATCCGACACGTAGGCTCGTGAACAGTTCGATATGGATAACCACGGAACGGAATTGACGATATCTTGCGTTAACAAGTGGGGTAAGGTAATCGAACGAGAGCGATGTCGAGTATGTCAGGTCTGTATCGAGAGTTTGTCGGGAAGTGTGTGGGGGATGAGGGACGCGGCCGGCAGCGTTTGTCGTGGGGCTAAACCACAGAGGGTGTTTGGCGTTGAAATCACCTGCCGAAATTTGCCATTCAGCACTTTGGGTTAGCAAGTCTAAGTCGTGAGTCGTGAGTGTGGTTTGTATACCGCTGATATAAGTACTTCGTGGCCATTTATTTGGATAAGGACGGAAGAGGTTTGAATGAGTGTGTTAAGGGTGGTAGGTTGGTGAATGATGCGTCGGTGAATTAGGACTGCCGTGCCACCGTGAGCAGGCGAGCCGCGGATGGGTGGCAGATCGTTCCTGTAAGTGAAATAGTTAGGAATATGAAGTTTGGTAGAAGGGGATAGAGGGGTTTCGTTAAGTAAGATTATGTCGGATTTGAGTAGAAGTGCGAAGGAACGTAGTTCGTTGAGTTTGTGTTTAATACCGTTGGAGTTCCAAAATAGTATTTTTAAGTTATTCATCTTGAAGTAAGAGTATGGACAGGAATGTTTTGATTCTAGTTTCTATAAGTATTTTCGGATCTTGATTGTTAGATAGTGCAGTCAGTAGGTTGGTGAGCAGGTTGAGAATCATTGGTAAGTTAAATTGTGGGACTGGAGAAACTAAAGAAGTGTGCGCTGATTTAGATGTTGCTGCGGAGTAAGTCATTGCAGAGTTTTGTTGATGGGAGATGGTGGTGGTGGAGTGGTCGGGATTGGTTGTGAGGGTTGTTGTTGGACGGAGTTTTGGTTCGGTGATGGAGATACCTGCTGTTTTTGGGCCAAGAATTGTGGGCAGCCTCGAAAATTTGCCGTGTGTGGACCACCACAGTTGCAGCAAGTCGGAGCTTTTTTGAGGGTTTTGGGGCAGACGTTGGCAGTGTGGTTTCCAGCGCATTTGACACATCGCGGCGGGTGACCAGAGTTTCGGGAACCATGGCCAAAGCGTTGACACGAGAAGCACTGGGCAGGGCTGGAGGGTTTTTAGAGGTTCAACCGAGATTCCCAAGTAAAATAAATTGGTAAGGAGAAATATGTACTTAGCAGTCAGGTTTGCGGCGATATGCACGAGACACATTGGCATTGGCTTTTCTGGGGTGCCAAAGCGGCGGACGAATTTGACGGAGTAACACAGGGACTCAAGTTCAAATTATAACTAATCTTAGAAAATGTACCTATATTTATACCCCTTCGATTGGCCGTCTTCATCGCTGATTGGTTGGGTTTCAACGTATGACAAGAGTACACACTTGTTGTTTTTTTGCAAAGATATATTATTATTATTATTATTATTATAATGGAGTTTGTTCTGTAACAAAATAATGTACAGTAAAAAAGAGGTGTTCTCATTTGAAAAAAAAGTTTATATCGATATAAACAATCCAGTTCAAATTAGGTAAGTCACTGCAAATATTAATTTTAGAACTGGAATATGGCGATACAATTAGTAAAAAAGTAACATATTTACTATCATTATTACTTTTGGGTGGGAAATAAAAACCCGTGATTATTAAATATTATTTACTACATATTTCAGACTTTGGACCGTATCATATTTATAGGAGTAATATTTAAGCAAATCATATGACATGTACACTCAGGCTATGTTTAATTGTTTATGTGTGAGTATTAAATAAACATTAGTGTGTTTCCGATAACCACTGTCACGCCGCGTCGTGCTCCGCTCGATACAAGTCTCGCACACGTACGCACATAACTTCGCGAAAATGAAATATATTCTTGTGTCCACAACTCTAAAAACTACTAAAATTTAAACATACTTAATGAAGTTTAATTTCAAAATAATGGTTGAATTCATAAGGTTCTAGATTAAGCTCTTTCGAAATATTTTTTTTTTATTTAAAATCTGATCTGCCTAAAATAAATACAAATGTAACGCAATTTTTAAAATAATATATAAATTTTAAGGTGCTATAAAATTGAAAATTGAAAATCGACTTCTTAAAATACCCAGATACTTTGTCCAATAACAATCATACATAATATATTATTAAAATCGGATATCCCAAAGTAGTTATGAGCATTATATATTATGCTTATAGGTCTATAACGCATGAAAAATAGGTGTGCTTTGATTCCCATAAAACAACATATTTTTTTACGCAACTTAGAACTTCACCGCACCTGAGGTAACACCGGAATTTAATATATAGTCACGATCACATCAATATATTAAATCGTTTGATGAAAAAAACAATTTCGGGGAAAAGGAAATTACCTAGAGCAGCGGTTCTCAAGCTTTTTATAGTCACGTACCACCTGACCATTTACGTTTATGTTATATGTATATAATTTTATTTCATTAGGAGTTACAAAATGAGATAATATAAATTAAATATATATATATATTAAACTAATAAAGTATTTAATGCACAAAAAGAAATTAAATTAAATCAAATTGCATGCATGCACGCGTATGTATGTATGTATGTATGTATGTATGTATGTATGTATGTATGTATGTATGTATGTATGTATGTATATATATGTATGTATGTAATACATATATAGGGATAAATGTGTTGACTCGGGGTAAGACGAGTGTGTGACCGATTCGGTTCTCACGATGGTCTACGTGACCGAAAGGGCTGGGTCAGCACATTCTTAGAGGCCTGGACGGACCGTTGCGACGGGCCTCGCCCGGCGGACGGCAGTCGTGTAAGGTCGAAAGAGTGAGTAACACCCGCGTTACTGGTCAGAGCATCTTTTATAGTTTATTACAGAGCCTCATATAGTTTTAATCAGAACCTCTCTCAGTGTCAGTATTTATATAGATTCATTACATTAATTATAAATACATTAATTCTTTTGTGTTTAATTGAAATATTTAGTATTAATATCAACTTATAAAAGAATTATATACATTGTTACAACAAGTGTTTAATTTAATAAATTGGTAATCTTAGTATACGTAATCTACGTGTTACTTATTTAACACCAATACCTACGGTTTAACGTCATTCGACGGTGGATCACACTTCAATATATGTAAAATTATTATAATTATTATGGTTTACTTTTTACTTTAATGAGACGAATTGTAATATATGTATATAGATATGAGATACTCATGGGTACTTGGAACTTTTAAATTAGGTATGTATTATATTTTATACATATAATTCCATTTTTAAATGCAATGTTTTCGGCCAAAATTAATTAATCCTTTTACTATGAGTAAGATAATAATATTCATCGGCAATATAAATATACCTTATATATATATATATATTTAATGCATATACCTAGGGTAAAAAATTTTACTAAGTAATACGGGCTAACAAACTGTCTTCGATCAAAATCGTTTTTCATAATATAATATCATTGAATTCAATAAATTGTACTAATTTAGCACATCCAATACACATTACAGTGTCCAATACGACACATATTATGGAGAAAATAGGTACCACACAAAATCCCTCCCCCTAATAACTACTAAATGTACTTTGAATTTTTATCTATCTCAAGCAGAAAAAAATATGAAAGAAATAATATACACATATTATTATCACTGTAAAATCAATATATTTATCGGAGCGATCAGAACCTTAAAGATTGTTCTTTATTAATAGTGTGATATAAATGGATAGAGCTGAAGCATAATACAAAATTAAATATTTAAGGTTGACCAAGTTCTGCTATATAATGGTTATTTTGTATACATAAATTGTAAAATGTATTGTATTCTAGTATCAAGTTGCTTACCTTCGCAATCTAGAAACAAAAAATAACTGATTCAAATAAATATAATGACTGGGAAATGTAATGTATGTTCGTTGAATAAATATGCGTATTAACAAACATAGGTATCCAACGACACAGCAGGGTCGCTCTAAATATAAAAATAAAGGGGCACCATAAAATTCACGTATAGTTGAAATACACGCAAAAATTGCCGGACCATAATTACAGGAAGCAACACGATTCGCGAAAAAATTTCTTGAGAAAGCATAGCATGTTTGTAGTTAAATAATAAAGTTTGAAAATACAATCATCTAATTGGAAATTTTACATAGAAGTGCTTGGTGTAGTTTTCAAACCATTGTGAATAATATTTACAGAGTTATAGCCAATTTAACGAAAAATTATTGTAGCTTATTTTCAACATTATATTAGATAATATTCCCCGTGGCCGCATCACAATGCACTATCTAACTCCTATAGCAACCAATAAACAAATAAACAAAATATAATAATACTAATTTCAAATATTACCATCATAATCTGCAAAAATAAAAGAAATAAGAACATCATTGTAATATCAATATTATGTTCCTGAAATAATAAGGTTATCAACAAAAAATGAGTGAAATCCCATACAAAAAAAGAAAACCGCTCTAAAAGTAGTTGCTATAATTTTTTGAACTATAGATATTATTTATGCTTAAATAATATCTATAGTTCAAAGACTTAGCTACCTATAAAATGATATCACAACTTTTAGAGCCTTTTTTTTATAATTAGCGTTTTTTTTTTTACACGTAGTATGGTGGATTGTTTTTGTTGGTGTTATATATTAGTTATACAGTCTAAAAGACCTGACGAATTGAAAATTAAAAATCTATACTAGTGATCGGCACATAAAATAAAGTTATGCATTGTAGGTATATGGACAGTAAATATTTTAAAATTTATGAATTTATAAATTTTATGACTGAAAATTCCCAAAAAGAATATTTTGGAAAAAAATACCTATTATAGTATTATAAAGAGTTATATCAAATTTAACTAGACATTATTGTAGCGAATTTTAACATGGTTTATCATTGTATTCAAATACAACACATCCATTACAACTACTGTACAGAAGATCGGTACCAACTTGTCCACCTTTTGAAGTAAAACTTATTTCTTGTGGTGTGGGTAGAAAAAAAATCGTAATTAAAAATGAAACGACACGTTTGTTTATTTACTTATTTTGGAAGTCATGCACAGCGGCTGCAGAGTGCACGTATATTTTTATCGTATTGATTTTTCTCATTCTCTCCCTTATTCACTTAGGATAATTTCACGGGTCCCAATACTTATGAAAGAAGTTTTACTTCCCCAGAGTTTAATGGTGGGCTCACACACTCTTGTTTTTTTTTATACTTATTACTTATTTTATCTTTAATACAATAGTATTACCTATATAATATATAAGGAAATTTAGTATTAACAATTATTTGTTCCATTTATTCTACATTATACTCATAAATACGGTAAGTACATGCATAACTAGAAAAATTATCAGAATTAAAAATTACTTGATATTACCTTATATATTATAATATTTGTGATGTAGGTTCCTAACTTATAATTAATTCTTATTTTAATATAAATACAAAATCATAATAACCTTTTAATTGAAGACCACCACTACAACTTATAATAAATATCACAGTTAATGTTATTAAAACTTTATAAGAAATCATAGTTGATGTTCAGATAACTAGAACAAAGAACGACCATCAATGTTACTTTGCAAAGAATATAATATGACTAATTTCTGACTAGAGGAAATATAATACTTTGGTGTTTTTAAATTAACAACTAACTAAATATTTGATGTTTGAAAAACATGTATCTTCTTGAAACATGATAATATAAAAACTGCAGTGCGCATAACCACAATTTGTTTATTTTTTGTTACATGACGTGTTATACTTCCATATCTATATTCTATATTTAAATCTATACCGATACTATAAAGAGGTAAAATTGTTTGTTTGGATCAATCTCCGGTAGGCACTACTTACTTATCCTTAGCTTAATCCTTTACTTATCCTATACTTAACCCACTATATCACTGATTAATAAAGGCTGTACCTATTTTGTATGTAGAATTATTTTATAAAACAATGATCTTAATTGTAATATTGTCATAGCAGCACGGCGCGAGGAGTCGATTTCGACAAGTAGTCAAACCTCGTTGTCACAGCTCAGTTTCGATGCGTACTTACTACGTGCTTTATACGTGATAAGTATTGGGTAAATTACTTTTTAAAAGTAATACAATTACTTTACTCGTTACATTTAGTATTTTTATTGAAATCAATTTCCCGTTACCGACATCATTTTTATCATGTTACTTTACTTTTTTTATTAAAAAAATAAGGCGTTACAAATAACGTTAAATTTTTTAAAAAATAATTAAAAATCATTCCATAATTGATATTAAGTAGGTATTAAGTACATTTTAATGACTTAATATTATACATGAACAAAATGTATAAGTATTAATTTCTGGGATATTTATAATAATACTGTTAATTATTATTTATTATAAAAATTTTCAAAATCGTAAGTACATTTTATTGATTTATAATTTTTTTCGAATATCCTAGCCCCTAGTTTTTGTCATATTATTCTGATTCATGACTTACTTTAATAACTTGGAAAATAATACGTGACTATATAAATTACTTTTAAAAAGTAATTTTGTTACAATATTGCATTAGTTTAAATAAAATATAATGAAATTATTAGAGTGATCAGTGATACCTACAGTAGTTTGTAATATTGGCGTTACGTAACTATTCAACACTGTATCTGGGCGTCACCCGATTGCGGCCCAAAGAAACCTTTTTACCTTTTTACCTATCCCGATTGCGGCCCATACATAGTAGGTAGGAAACTACCTATACAGTGGTTATTAAAACTACAGTTTATAAAGACAAATATAGTAATATAGGCAAGTTTCTAACATACATATTTAGATTACCATTTTTAGAACCTGAAGTGGTAGGTGAATATTTAGCCATACATTTAGCTTCTATAACCTTCAGTGGCTAAAATCCAATTATTTTTCGTTTATTTGGTAGACACTAGACACTTATAATGATGATGATTATGGTTGATGATTTTAATTACTATTTATTGATAAATTAATTGTATTTTCTATGTTTTTTTATTGTAAACAATTATTTGACTATTTGACTATTTGTATGTATATACATTTTTTATTTACAGTCTTGTAAAAAATACTTTTCGACTCTCAAAGGTCGGTATATTATTTGTAATAATGATAAACGAGACATTGTATTTGAATTTTTTATACAAATATCTCCAATACTTTATTTTATTAATTACAAGCTGATCCCGTGTACGCCGTTGCCCATTGAAAAGACCAACGCTGTATGAATAATCTGTTTATTTTATAAAATAACAGTTACCATAACAACAATAATAAACCAATGGCAACTGATAATTATTATTATTATAGCTTTGAAACCCACGGCAACCTTTTATAAACAAAAATTTCCATTGGAAATCTCAAAATCCCTCTTTAAGCACCTCCCATGGTTGTCCTCTCCCTTTTTAAATTATCCTATCTTCTGCCTGGAGGTCCCATTTCTATCTATATATGCATATATAATATATGTGAAAAATGTAAATGACAAATGGGATAATAATGGTATTTATATCAATAATTATCTAACTCAATCGAACAGAAATCTTTTTTATAAAACTAGAATATTAGCCAAAGAACACAGTTACAAGTTTGTATGGTTTAAAAACAATAAACTATTTATAAAAAAATCAGAAAACTCAAATACAATCTATATAGATGATGAAAGCATTATAGATAAAATTAAAAGGTAATTTATATGGTAATAATCTAGAAGTATTAAATATAAAATAAAATTCATTTTGTTACATTATGGATAGTATCAGCACAATAAATAGCTTTTTCAATACAAAACAAATTATTTTGAATCATTTTCAGAGTTTAAAATTAAATATAATATTGTACAAGAACGATTCCTAAATATTTTGAGTTGTAATATTAGAAGTATAAATGCAAATGTAGATGAATTATTACTTTTACTTGAAAGTGAAAAAAATATTTTTAAACCAGATATTATAGTATTAACTGAAACCTGGCATGATTCAAATTCTTGTAATGTGTTTTTACCAGAATATGACATGTTTTTTTCTAAAAAAAAAAAGAAACCAAAATGATAGTGTTATAATTTTATACGAAAATAATTTATGTTTAGATTGTATTGAGTTTGATGTAACAGAGGCAAATATTGTAAAAATAACTTTAAATATTGTAAATAGTATTATAATTTTTTTCTGTATCTATAGATCACCGGCTATGGATAGCTATGACTTTTTGACCACATTTAAAAATATATTATTAAATTAAAAAAATGTAAATAGTTCATCTACAGTAGTTCTGGGTGATATGAATATAAATATAGTGGAACGCTTTCAGTAGATAATGATTACTTGGATATGTTATCTATTTGTGGTTTCAAATCTTATATTAATGTATACACAAGGACTCCTTTAAATTCTAGGCATTCATGTTTAGATAATATTTTCGTAAAAAGTAATAAGTTAGTAGAAAATATTGAAGCTGGTGTAATTCAAACAACTATAACGGATCATTACTCTACGATATTAGCAATTCCATTAGTAGAACAAAATAACTTTAAATCCCAATATAATCTTGAATCAATTAATTTTGATAAAATAGCTAACAATTTGAAAAATATACTATGGATAGATCTATACAACAGCAAAAATGTAAATAAATGTTGTGATATTTTTTATAGCAAATTAAATAATAGTTGATCCTTGGCAACGGAAGTTAAAAATATAAGTTTTAAGTACAAAAGAATAAAACAATGGATGACTGCAGGGCTACTGTGTTCAGCACGAAATAAACAAAAAATCGCAATGAAAGTTAAAAAACATCCAAATAATACAAATTTACTAAAGTATTATATCAATTATAAAAATAATTTTACAAACATTTTAAGACTCACCAAAATAAATTTTTTTAAAACAAAATTTAAAAATGTTACATCAAGTCCAAAATTGAAATGGAAATTAATTAAGGAAATTACAAACACTGAAGTAAACTCATTGAACGAAATAAAATCAATATTAATAGATAACAAAGTCGTAAATGCCTTAGATGAGCCACACACTGTTTCAATTTTTTTTTATAGCTTTTTTACTGAAATAGGGAAAAATACATTAGATAATAACATACATTTTAAAAATAACGAATTTAAAGATAATAAAAGTGATTTCTCATTTGATGAAATTTTTTGTACCACAATTACAGAATCAGAAGTCACAAATATAATTAAGAATTTAAAGGATGAAACAGCTGCTGGAATTGATAAAGTAACAGTAAAACTAATTAAGTACATTGAATCAATTATTATAGGACCACTAACTTATTTATATAACTTAAGTATTAAAAAATGTACTTTTCCTGATAATTTCAAAATTGCAATAGTAACTCCTTTATACAAAGTGGTGATCATAAATACGTAAATAATTATAGGCCGATATCAATGTTAAATAACTTTTCGAAAATTCTTGAAAAAATTATCAAAAATCGACTCATTAATTACTTAGAAAAATATAAACTACTGTCTAAACATCAATATGGTTTTAGACCTGGCTTAGGGACAGTAAATGCACTTTATAGCACCACGAGTCACATATATAATGCCCTTGATCATGGTGAAAAAACCTTAGCTGTTTTCTTAGACCTAGCAAAGGCATTTGACATGGTTAATCGCGAAGAACTAATAAAGACTCTACCTAGTTTTGGCATAAAAACAACTAGTTTAACTTGGTTTAGAAATTATCTAAAAGATAGGCAACAAATAGTTAAAATAAACAAAGCATTAGGGCAAAAAAGGAAAATCATGTGCGGAGTTCCATAAGGTAGTGTTCTTGGTCCTTTATTTTTAATTTTATATATTAACTGTATATGTAATATAAATGTAGATGGTCAAGTTGTAACATATGCGGATGACACTTGTCTACTCTTTACAGATAGCTCGTGGCCTTCTGTGCAACTTAAAGCAATATCTGAGCTCAAAAATGTAGTAAATCTTTTTAACTCAAAGACATTATCTTTGAATATAAAAAAACCTATTTTATGACATTCAGTATTTACAATTCGGTTATTCCTTTTCAGGAATTAACAGTACATTGTTGTAAAAATGTCGCTGAATGTAATGATATGTGTAAAAAAATTTCAAGGGTCCAGTCTACCAGATATTTAGGTATAACATTTGACAGTAATTTTAAGTGGAACTTACATATAAATAATATAGTAATGAGGCTACGTTCTTCACTCCACAAATTTTATAAACTAAAAAATATCTTGCCTGTAAATATATTGCGCAATATATATTTAGCTCTATATCAATCAGTGTTCCAATATGGATGTTTAGTGTGGAGTGGACTATCCGAAATTTATTTAAAGCCATTACAACTTCAACAAAACAAAATTATAAGAATCTGTTTAGATGCAAAAACTATGGTAGGCCCAATGAATCAAAATTATAAAGAGTTTAAGGTTTTGCCTATTAGATCGGTTTACAAAAAAATTGTAATATTTTGGTTAGATAAAAACAGAAATACATGGTTCAATACAGAGTTATACAAAAGTAAAAGACAAAACAGTGCATTAGACGCATTAGTAAAGTATGTAAAAACAACGTGTGGTCAAAAATTCATAGACTAACTTGGGCCTACTACATTCAATACATTGGATTATGATATAAAACAGAAATTACTATACTATAAAAACAAAAATCAAAAAAAAAAAAAAGGTGGATAAGTGGATGTCGCTCTGCTGTACGGTAGGTTACAAGTGGGTCACTGTAATGGATGGTGTTAAATTTGAATTCAATGATATAATATCATTGTATAAGAAAAACGATTCTGAGCGAAAACGGTCAGTCACCCTATGATATTACCAAGTATATTTGATGATATTATTGTGAATAAAGTAATTTATATATAACCTATTAACGTGGAGCCTTGTTTTAAATTTTCAATCCTTAGCCATAAAAGTTAAACATTTTATAAATTTTTAACCACAAAATAATTAATAAATTATAAATTTGATAAATGTTGTCAAAATTTGAACTTTAAATGCTTATAAAAAAAAATTGTGCAAATGTATTTTTAATATTTTTCAACTGCTATTAAAACGATATATCAGGAGTCTAATATTAAATTTTCACGCTTTTTTACCCAACAAATAAAAATTTATTGATATTTATAGAAAAAAAAACTAAAAAAATTGAAAACTGACAATGTCCGTAAACAGCTCAAATAGAGTCAAAATATTTTCAAAATTGTATGGTGTATAGAAAATGCTAATATAAACATTCAGTGAAATTTTCAAGTATCTACAGTCATTCGTTTTTTAATTACAATAAAATAAAAAAATCGTTACATGAGAAATCGAGTAAATATCAAATGTTGTAAAAATATAAATTTCAGACGCTCATAAAAATTTAATTTAAGTTTCTTCTAGACATTTTTTTTTTGATAAAGGTAGACAAACTTATGAGTAATCTTATATTACATTTTCAAATCTTAGATTTAAAAAGAAAAATTTTTATGAATTCTCATCAAAATAATTTGCTATTTTTCGTGATTTTTCCGTATTTTGTCAAAATTTGAACTTTAAATGCTTATAATTAAAAACTGTGACTAAGGATTTTTAATTTTTTTCATCTGCCTTTGAAACAATAAACTAGGAGCCTTCTATTAAATTTTCAAGTTTTTTTACTCAATAGATAAAATTTTATTGATATTTATAGAAAAAAAAAACTAAAAAAATTGAAAACTGACAATGGCTGTAAACAGCTCAAAAAGAGTCAAAATATTTGGAAAATTTTATGGTGTATAGAAAATGCTAATATAAACAACCAGTGAAAATTTCATGCATCTACGGTCATTTGTTTTAGAGTTACACCAATAACCAAAATCGATTTTGCGTAAAAATTCCCGTTTTTCCTTAATTTTTCTTTTGTTTTTCACATCGCTTTTGAAAACTACTGGGAAATTAAAATTTTGACCTCCCCAATGCACCAACGATATTCACTTTCCCATCGAACAAGATACTGAAGTCGAAAATCGAAGCATTATTTCGACTACTTATCGTGTACACAGACACAAAAATTAAAAAATAAAAAAAAAAATAAAAAAAAAAAATAAAAAAAAAAATTGTAAAATCAATACATTCATCGTTTCACTCAGAATCTAAAATAATTAATGAATGGTTATTGTACAATTTACCCTAAATCAAATTCTTTTTATATTATAAGCTAAGTAAATAATTTTAATCTATATTAGTTTTATTTGTGTATGTTTGATTATAATGTTTGTTTTTATAGTTTTCTTTTTATCATGTAAAATTTCTAAAAAAAAAAAAAAAAACATTTGTTATTTGTTGATTTAGTTTTATATGGATTTAAAATTTTAATTTAGTACAATTTCTTTTATTAATAATTGTATTACATAATTTAATAACTCTCTATCTCCAACACAAGCTTTGCTTAAAGGAGATAGATAATCGAAAATGTTATCTATAAAAATAATTTATGTATATTCTTTCTTTCGATCAATAAAAAAAAAAAAATATAAAAATATATGATCCCATTGCCTATTGAAATTGTCAACTCTATATGAATGATATGTTTTACGTATAATCATGGCAACCATTTATATACAAAACATTCCATCGGAAATTTCAAAATAATATATAACTGGTTGGCATGGTAATATGGACACACAGATATACAGACAGACGACATACATTCATTTATATATATATATTATAGATAAGCTATTTTGTGAACCAATGTGTGTTTGGACGCGACCGGGATACTTATATTTGGTATAAAATACAACTACCTGAATTCTGGTTGCAATCGGGCTACTCCGTGCTGGTCGACCACTAATTAAGATAGATTAAGTGGGTTAGGATAGGTTCTAAAAAAGGCAAAGGTTAAGATAATGATAAAACTAAAATAAGTACAAACACTTTTATTTTTATAATATTCTCGGTAATATATAATTTAAATAATAAATGAATTTTTCATAAGTTTTCAAAAGTATGGATAAGTAACAGCAATCAGTTATATTATATTTATTCAATATACATTCATGACAGTACTTTTTTAGATATAAATAATAATTGTTTCTTCTTCGTAAATCATACCTAATAACAATTTTCCTGTTCAAATATAATCATATAAATTATACTTCTGTCAATATTTAGAAGTAAAGCAAGACAATATCTCAAAATGTATCAATATGTATATACATATTATGTTTAGGTATAGCAAATACAATATTACCATAAAATATTAGTAGTGAGTACAAAATATATTAAATAATAATAATAATTTTATTTTGAAAATATGAATACAATACATTTTAAAAATAAAACAATAGACAGTATGCAACACTCCCTGTAAGCATAGCTTGTATTGGGAGAGTAGAGTTCAGATTATAATTTAAGTATACATGTTATTATGCCAAAAATGTCAGAATGAATAAACACAATTTAAGATTAAACAAGGTATAAAAATTTAACAAAATACGAGCTAAGATTTGTTTAAATAATATCGAAGTTAAGATTATTCAAAAAAAATTTAAATTCCTTAACACTCTTAAAGTTAAATAAATTAATACTCAATTTTTTTACATAAATTTGATCCCGCATATAAAGTACTATAAGAACCAAAAGTTGTCTTACTATTAGAAATAATATTAATATTACGTTTATATCTGGTATTATAATCATGATTTACATTGGTCAATAGATGCTTATGTTTATATTATAATAGTAATAATACATTGGTATAAAATATTTTATCAAAGTTTTGTACATCGAGTTCATTAAAAATAAGCTTTGTACTATAAGATTTGGGTTTGCTCAATAACAATTGAATAATACTATTTATTGTGACTTATAGTTTCTCGAGGTGTGTGTTGCAAGTACAACCCCAAAACATTATTCCATAACTAAAAATAGATTGAACCAAAGCAATGTAAATGATTCTCTTCATCTTAATATTAAAATAGCGTTTAACGTCTTTAAAAATAAAAAAAAAATACGTAAATTGGAGATTAAATTTAATAATAGGTTAGGTTAGTTTAGGTATTATGTCATATAATTAATATGACATGACCACTTTAATACGACATAATTTATCTTAGAATTTATACTATCGTGTTATTAAATTTGGCAACATTGTACAATCGTGCAAACGTATTTACCCCATAAATAATAAATATATGGATAGGACATAACGGTCTTATTAGCGGTAATCGAGAGGAAAAATTGAGACAAAATAAGTTATACCTAATCGATCATCGACTATCAATATAAAAAGCACTTCAATTGACTTCCCCTCCAGGACCGCAGCCTCAAATGTATTTTAACATAGGCGTGGCCTATCCATATCTTTATTATCTATGATTTAATCCGAGTAATCGTTAACCAAAATGGTATGCACGAAATCGTGTCTTACGCCCTTATATAGGCACCTACATAAAACAAAAATATAATACGCGTCTTCGCACGATTTTATATTTTAATATCAAAAGTAGTATTCAATAATTTACTATTCGTGTAATTAATTATTTTAACGCATAATTTTATCGTTAAATTGTACATGGTAAATTATTATAATTTATAGTAATTTTGTTGATTTTCTTCCACCGGTCCATCTGCCCATGGTTGTGGTTCCACCGAAGAGAAAACGGCATATAATACACACACCACAAAACACAATATTATCGTCATCAGCATAGCAGTTTCGACTTCGGAAAGCATCTATATTCAAATATAATTACGACAGTTAACTACATTTAATACAAACAAGAAATAAAGACAATTTAAAATCTTTTTATATTATTACCGCATAACTCAATATTATATTTACGACATTGACTCACAAAAAATTGGAATAAGGGTAATTGGTATTACCCCCCCCCCCCCACGATATTTTTACTTTCCTTCATTATTTACTCCTAAAGTCTTATAATGTAGCCCCTTGAAAATTTACGATACCCCCTAAATAAACAATGAAAATATCCATCCAGATTGTAAGACCAGAAATCAAAATAATGTGAATAGTGAATCTGTAATTATAATAAAAGTATATACCATTATTTAAATGGATAATTAATGTACCTATTTATAATAAGTAGGTTATTATTGAAATTAATTATTTGGTATAATATAGGTAGTCACTTTTTTTAGTTGTTTCATATAATAAATAAATTTATAATATATACATAACTGAAATGACGTAATAGATAAACCTATAAAAAAAATAGTTTACTTTAATCATAAATATATGTTATATAATATCTATGTAAAAAGTAAGAATAAAGGTGAAATGTTCAAAGAAGGTAGGTCTTTACAGCGCCGGTGGAAGGGCAGGGCAGAAGGAGCATCTGCCCAGGGTCCCGCCATTTTGGGGCCCCACGCCTTGTACGGTATTTGATAATTTGTAAGCCCATAGTTTTGTTTTTAAAGTTAAAAATACAAGTCTCGGCTGGCCGTCTGCAGTTGCGGCTTGTGGGGTTGTCATATAATAAACGAGTGAGAGTAAAAATAAATTATAATGCCGACGTGCGACGGTGACGTTCAAAATAATCCGCTAGAAACAATTTAATTGGTTATGTGCACATCAATTCCATTAAACTGTGGATTTCGTGTTTTTCTTGTCCTGGTTATATAGTTTATGTCATAAGAGTATTAGAGACGAATAGACGATTAGGCGGTATTGAGTATAGAAAATAGACGTACGATAGCGAATCTATTCTCGAGATGCACGTCCGCTGCATATAACGTATTTGTCAATTATCATTATTTATTGGAAATCGCTGACTACTTCGCAACGAATCTCTACAAGCTCTTTCAGTACGAAAAAAATGTTGTGGTTCTTTTCCAAATATTTCTATAGCACTCCGAATAATACTCTTAATTCCAGCAACATCTGCTGGAGTTTTTCCAAATTGAAAATAATTAAAAACTACTTAAGGAGTAGGTACTTTATCAAAGTGTAAACTTTCAAGCTTAGCTACTCTATCGATTGAACAACAAATTACCGACTCATTAGATTTTATTTATTTATTTATTTATTTATTTATTTATCGACGCCTCAGGGGCATTAGTTTAGTACAGATTAAAATAATAGAAATTACATAATATTACAAGGTAAGAATAAAGTACATTGGTGCACGAATAAAGAATAGGCTAAAGAAAATATTAACAAGTACAATTTTATAGTTTTAGAATTAATGATTGCAAAGAATCGTTAAAAATATCAATATTTGACATATTATTAATAGATCGACAAGCACGATCAAGAGGGGCTGCGTAACCATAGTTAGTGGTGTGTAAATTCGTTTTAAAAGTTTGGGGGTTTCTAGAATAAAAAGAAGGAACGGCTAAAGATAATTTAGCAAGTAAATCAGGAGCATCAATATCATTGTTCAATAATTTGTAGATAAAGGTAACATCAAATTCAACACGTCTATCAGTTAGAGATTTAAAAGTATACGGGTTAATCCCACAACGAAATGTGCTTATTTTTATAAATTTATTTTGTACTTTATTTATACGATAAATATGTAATTGTTGATGGGGTGACCAAATAATAGCAGCGTATTCAAGTATTGAACGGACTAGTGACATATATAGAGTATTCAACGCGTTAATATTAGAGAAACCAATGGTGTTATGGTTTAAAAATCCAAGTATTTTATTGGACTTGTTACAAATGTAATTAATGTGGTCATTAAATGAAAGGTCGGAAGAGAAAATAACACCTAGATCTTTTATTGTGGTAACTGGGACAAGTTGATTGGAATTAATGGAATATTGGAAGTTAATATATGAACGAGTACGAAAAAACGATATATAATTACATTTGTTAATGTTTATTAATAAACCATTATCAGTGCACCATTTATAAAGTTTAACTAAGCAACTTTGTAAATCTAAGCAGTTAGATGTGTTATTTATAACATTAAAAATCTTCAAGTCATCAGCAAAGAGCAAGAATTTACAGTTAGAAAAGCATTGGGACACATCATTAATAAAAATGTTAAATAGCCACGGAGAAAGGTGGCCACCTTGCGGGACACCCGAGGTAACGGAAATGGGAAAAGAAGAATGGTTATTAATTTTTACAATTTGGGTACGGGAGGAGAGATATGATTTGAACCATGTTAATAATGGATCCGATACACCATACAGTTTTAACTTATTTACGAGGGAAGTATGATTAACGCTATCAAATGCTTTTTTGAGGTCAGTGTATATAACATCAACTTGTAAACCTGATTCAATTGCCTCTAACAGAAAAGAATGAAAGGATAAAAGGTGTGTTACCGTAGATCTACCAGGTCTAAACCCGTGTTGCTCATTAATAAAAACATTTTTGAAATAGTAGTTAATTTTTGAAGCAAGTATTTTATCAAAAAACTTAGGGATTGCAGATAAAATGGAAATAGGTCTATAGTTTTCGACATTTGATCTGGCACCAGATTTAAAAATAGGTTGAATGTAGCTAGATTTCCATAATGTAGGAAAAGAGCTAGTAGATAAAGATAATTTGAATAATGTATAGATGGGTAGTGCTAATGAATAACGGCAATTACGTAATAGTATAGGAGGTATCCCATCAGGACCATATGAACACTTAGGTTTAAGAAAACTTAAACCTTCAAAAATATCACCTAGCGTAAATTCAATATTATTAAGATTAACAGTATTAAAATTAGAAAAACTAGATAATGGTGTAAGTGGGCTATTAATGGGTCTAAAAACAGAGCTAAAATAGTTACCAAAAAGATTAGCAATATCTTGGCTTGAATTGGCAGATACTTCGTTGAGAAACATGGCTTGAGGGATAGAGCTATCTTGTTTTTTAGAGCGGACAAAATTCCAAAAACGTTTTGGGTAATAATAAATCCGATTGGATGTGATTAAGATAACTATTATATGCGTTATAAGATTCAATTTTGATTTGTTGCCGTAATAGTTTAAAAGTATTGAAATCATTAGGATTATTATAACGTTTGAAAGTTTTATGTGCAATTTTTTTTTTGATAATTAAACATATTAAGTACTTGCTATACCAGGAGGGGAAATTAGTTTTTTTTGGAGTAATTTTAGGAACGAAATATTCAATCAGAGTGTTAAGTGTTGAGTAAAAACATGAAGTGGCTATATTAATGTCCGGACTGCTTAAAATGTCGTTCCAATTACAAGAATTAAGAGCGTACGATAAGCCACAAAAGTCAGTTCGGTTAAAATCGAAATAACTTGGAATTGGGTCCGAATTACTACAACACGTAGAAATATTAAAGCTAATGTACAGAGCAGGGTGATATAACGTGTCTAAAGGTAAAATAGCTTTATCAGCGTCATTAAGAACACAAACATTTGGAATGTTAGAAAATATTAAATCAAGTAATGAGCCCGATAAATTATACCATCTATTAAATTGTCGACAGTTGGGATAAGCGAATTCATCGATAACGGTTGCTGCCTGATTATAGATATTACCGTGGCACTTAACATAGTCCTTATGAACAACCCAGTTTAATTTAGGTAGATTAAAATCACCGCAAATAATAATTTCATAATCAGGATGTGATGATACAATTAAATTTAAAGCGTTAAAAAATGAAACGTAACTATCATTGTTACTATTGGGTGGAAAATAAACACCAGCGATTATTAAGTCTTTATTATTAACACGGACGTGAATAAATAAGTGTTCAAAATTTGGAGTATAAAGTGCATTTAAACGTTTGGAAAAAAATTTTTTTTTTACACAAATTAAAACTCCGCCACCAAGGTTAACGCCAGAATTTGTATAGTCACGATCACATCTATAGATCTCAAACGAGGAAAAACCAAGTTCAGATGATAAGAAGTTACTATTTAAACTAGTCTCAACAATTACATAAAAATCCAAAGTAAATAACGGTTCATTGATACGTAATAAATCTAACTTTGTACGCAACCCCCTAACATTTTGAAACAAGCCATCAATATGTTTGCATTTAAATTTAGATGAATTAATATTATTATTTATAAAAGTATTATCTGTATGTGTAAAACCTGAGGCAGTATTTAGTTTTTTTGTAGAATAGTTGGAACTCCTTTGATATAGCCGATGTAAATGTTGTTTTCACCATTGTTTTTACGTATTGAAAGTTGTTCACGTACTTTATTGTAGAAACTGCGTTGTGAAGTGGTCCAATCAACCGTTACGTGGATAAATTTCTTGTCAGGTAGATTCCGGAGGCGATTTTTTGACTTAAGTATTAACCCAACGTCAGATTTTTTTTCACATGTGATCTTTATCGGTCGAGGTTTTGGTCCACGTTTACCTAGGCGGACTATTAGTGAAGTAGCGATAGGGGCATCAATTTTAGCAAAAATGTCGTTAACTAATGAGGTGTCATCGACATCATTAATCGACTCGGGTACGTTAAATGAAATTATATTTTTTTCACGAGATTGGCGATCATGTAGTTCGTTAAACATGTCAGAATAAGAAACGAAGGCATTAGAAGTTGGATTTGATTCTAATTTGACGATTCTTGATTCAAGTAAGCATAATTTTTCTTGAAAACGAGAATTTTCAGCTACAACCCGGTCTAATTTTTCATTGGTAGAATTTAATAGGTCGAACAATTTTTCAATTTTAGAGAGTAAATCGAAATTAGAAGGAGAGCAAATACTGCATTTCCAAGAAGATGCGTTTTTAGGAGAGGATCCAGTAGTAGTAACGCAATTACTATGAGCTGTAGTTTTCTTACAGGCACAACAAGTTAAATAGGTAGTTCTACGGTTAATAGCCGATGAGCAAATTAAGCAAGTGAGAGGCATTATGAAAAACCGAACTATAATTAACTAGATAAAAACGTATCGATAACGGACGTAATCACAACGGGAAAAGACCGAACGTCTTACCTGTACGACGGTTAGAACTGTACTTCATTTTAATGAAATGATTGCAATTTTTGCTGCGGCCAATGTTAGAAAAAAACAATTTTGAAATTTTAAAATCGTGAGTGTTTTTTTAAATTTTTGTGTAAAACTTGTGTAATGATTATCGTCATCGACATCGTACATTACTCCCTACGTTGATCACGGCTAATATGCTGAGTGTTAGTAATGACAAATGTGTATATATGTATGAAATATATATTATGCTGACGCGATGTTTAGCTCACATCGTGTAAATAACCGACCGGGACGCCTGGCGGTAGTGAGTTATGATAGAGTCTACAGTGAGGTAGTCGATAAAGTATATAGTCGGCGGTTGATATTTGGATGGTCAAGAATGAAGAGTCATAGTCGGTGGTCGATAGTGGAACTCGAGGGCTGACAACGACCTGAAGAGGACCTGCGGACGACCAGCTCAACCCACATTTGGACATCGGCATCCACGACACGCCATGGCCCGATCGGTAGCCCGGAGTTATAATTTATAAGTAAACTTTCGTTGCTGTAACTTGTAGTAGATAATAATAATACATTAACATTCAGATATACATATATATATATATTACGTTGAGTACTTTGCTTCACATAAAAAAATTTACGCTTTGCACATTATACGAAGTCGAATGTTTAAGTAAAGATGAATTTAATGCACTAACACCAGAAGAAAAAAAAATTTGAATTCATAATATCTCAGAAAACGGTATCGTGGATACTTTTGTTAGATAAATCTGAAGTAGTGGGTTTTTTTAAAATTTTGTAACATACATTGTGAAGAATCGTCAACCCTCGTACACTTAAGGGATCTCGCGAAATCAGCAATAAAAACTTTTAGAGTTTGACTTCTTTAGATAATTATAACGATAGTACTGCAGATCTTACCTTTACTGAAAATAATTAATCATTAGATTTCAATAATAGCCAGAAAAATCATTGTGAAAATAATATTAGCGAACCAGACTCACAGGTAGAATTAGAAAATAAAGGTACCGATACGGTTGGACCTAAAGACGTGGCCCAACAGTTACAAAATCTCTTAATAGACCAATCACTTTCACCAATTAAAAATACTGAGCAGCCGAATAATTTAAAATTTGAATCTGTAGAGGTAAATCAAAATAATAAATTGGACGCGAGTTCAAAAATTGATAATATAATTAAATTAAAAACGAAAAATAAAATGGCAAGACCTCAACAATTTGTACCTAATATTTTCAACGGATCGGGCGATGAATGCGTTTTAGAATTTTTCGAGTACTTTAACGTGGTAGCTACTGCCAATGAGTGGTCTCCGCAAATAAAATTAACTTACTTGCCATTATATTTAAAACATTCCGCTTATAAATTATACAAGACATTAACAATTAATAACTTAAATCCGACTTTTGATGAAATAGAACAAATATTTAAGGAAAAATTTGCATCGCCGGCTAGGAATCGTATGTTAAGAAACAAATTACGAAATAAAAAATTAAAATCAACAGAAACAATATCGGAGTTCTAAGCAGATATTTTATACTTAATCAGTCAAACAAATTGCACCATCCCTGAGACCGAGAAAATCGATATAATATTAAAGGCACTAACACCAGAATATTATAACACCGTAACTATTATGAATAATGACACTTTAGATAACTTGGAAATTAATTTAAAGAAAATAGAAAATTCGAAATTGATGCACACAGATTTTCAAAATATAAGTTCTGTAGATATTGACACTCTTAGGAAAGAAAATGAATTTTTAAAATCTAAATTAAATAATATTAACAATGGTAATAGATATTTTAACCAGAAAAAGAAATGTAATAATAATATGCATGTGAATAGTCCTAGCCCATATCACAATCTTCAAAATAATCCAAACAATGCATTCAATAATAATATGTGCAATTACGACCCATGGAATAATTTTAGCGAGCTGTGACAATTTAACTATTTATCTAAAAATAAAACCTAAAAGGGCGGTAGATCAAAGTAATCGTATATAGTAAGAACCACGTAATAATTTCGTTAATAATAAAACTAGCAGATGCGCTGCCGTATTACCTAAAAATATAACACTAATTTAGGCGGTGTAAATGCGTATACATAATCGTATATCATAGTACGCGCCACGTATCATTAATAGTAATAGTAATAGCGTATGCGCTGCGTGTGTAGTAGTACAAACGAATAACGAGCGCGCGACCATGAACGGCATGCGTCAATCTATATATGACTACTTATATAAATAACTCGCATAAAATGTCCATATAAAATCGTGAGTATTATGGAATAAAGCACCGCGCGTGTACAGTAATAGCATATATATATGTTCAACTTCCTGCCGGGCGCGAGCGCGTGCCGAGGACACAGATGACCATATACGGTTATCCAGAAATAAGTAGGGACAGGGACAGACCCATCGAGGAGAACTCAGGGACAAGCGTTCATCAGACGAACAACCAACGAGCTTAGGAGCAGTCATCAGAATTATTGTCACATCTCGCTAGTTTCATCCGTATATTTGGACTTAGAGTAATTTTTACATAATCTATCACAGTTGAAAAAGTTAAATAAAATTAAACATATTATACTAAAGACTCGAGATTTACATTTATTCCATCTTCTTCAAATCCTATTGACTGGGGCACGTTACATAATAACAATAATGGTTATAGTAATCAAAAACAGAATTCAAATAATTGATTTAATCCAAACAACAATTTTAATAATCAAATGTATAATGCAAATGATTCATTTATTCCAAACAATTTTGTTAATAATCAAAATTATCGCCCAAATAATACTTTTTATCCAAATAATAATAACAACACAAATAATGAAATTAGACCGAATCAATATAATATAGATCCTAATAAACACTTCCATCGAAAAAATACATATAACCCTCCAAATCATTTTAATAGTCATAATGGATATACACAACCAAAGTGGAATGATAGGTATAGAAATATGCCTAACCAAAAAAGTCAGCAATATTATAAAAATAATGTATATAATAGTAATCAAGGTGCAAATTTTAACGTACAAAACGTAAGCCAAAATTATCAAAATCCATCGCATGCTATACAATGGTATTAGTCAAAATAATGTAGACGTAAATAATGTGATGAATCAGCACGCTATCGGTCAGGTGCCTGATAATGATACACGTAATTTGAATAAAACATATTTTCATAATAATCAAAAAAACTATTAAGGCAAGAGAGAGTGGTTAGACTCCCTCTGTGCCAGCAAAAAAATTCTAACGATAACATTTCTAGTACAACATTGTTGGAAACAATAATAACGAAAAAATATGAAAATGACGAAACCTTATTTCCAATTTCAAAACAATTAAAAAACTTAAAAATTAACGATAAGCATAATGAAATTGATATTAATAAAAACACTGACATAGACGATTATAATATATGGTCATGAGTGACCATAATATTCATCACAATTTCCCAAGTAAAAATTTAGTAACTGTTGAACAGCAAAAAAATAATGACAATACGATATAAAAATGTATAACGACGTGTAATCCGACCTCGCTTCCGGCAGCATTCAAACCAGGTCAAAGACTTGAGGTAGTAGGCAAAATTGAAAACGTAGAACATAATTTTGTAATAGACACAGGGGCCACTGCGTCTATAATTAATGCTGACAATTTACCAGTAGGAATCACTCCAAAGGCAATCGATTGCGTAAAGTAAATTACGGCAAACGGAACCGATTTAGAACTACTTGGTATTATTAATACAATTGTTGTGTTCGAAAATATTAAATTCCCTATTAAATGTGTTATGATTTGGTATTATTAAACATAGGAAGTAAGTAAGGATGTAGCAGTTAGTAAACAAATTAGAAATGTAGTATTTATAAAACATTTAGAATTATGAAATGAAATGATTATTGTAAATTAGTGTAAACAGGTACAATCCCGAAACTGCGAGTAAGCACTTTTTATATAGGAGGGATTGTCCTACAGAAGTTTAGATATAAGGAACGTGAAGATTGTAAGACAGTCAGTGGAGAATGGAGATAGTGCCATTGACTGTACATGTTCAGAACGCAATAAACTTTATTAATTGAATATTTGAACGTGTGTTTGTTACTTTATTTACTAAATCTATATACAAACTCCACAAGTACGAGGCTACGGTCATTTTGTAACATTGGTGGCAGCGGATCAAAAGAACCATTAATTCAAACGAGGCGCGTTCATTCAATCAGGGTGAGTTAAATTGTTATTGAACCAGTCAAGGTGCATAATTCCAGTCAACTACGGATCATTCCACTCAAGTACAGAGCATTTCATTCAACTACAGAGCATTTTCATTCGACTACAAGGCATTCCAGTCAACTACAGAGCATTCCAGTCAACTACAGAGCATTCCAGTCAACTACAGAGCATTCCAGTCAACTACAAAGCATTACAGTCAATTACAGAGCATTCCAAACAAATTCAGCATTCAACTTTTTCAAGGCAACAGAGAAACAACTTCGATAATGTTAAATTTATTGGTATTGTAAGTTTGTTATTTTTATATATTGTATTGTAAGTATATCTATATTTTTCTATTTATATTTAATTAATGAGCGACGATAGTGGTAGTACTAGTAGCGTAACACAGAGCGATAGTGAAGACAAAACATTTGTCCCAGATAGGTCATTTGATTCAGATGATAGTAGAGCAAGTCAAACGACATTAGGTAGGGATAGTGTTAGTAACCAAGTAGAAAATACAGTGCAGAATCAGAGTACTTTATTAGAACTTCGAAATCCTGACACCGGTAGAAACACATTACATTTGCCAATACAGCGTAGACGGTTAGGAGTACCAGCAGAATTAAGTTCAAACATTGTTAAGGAAGATATTTCTTTTGATAGTAGTACTGAATCATACAGTTTTGTACCAAATTTGAGTCAATCAAGTACTGAATTAGTAAATATGAGTGTAATTACTTCTTTAGAGGCAGCATTTCGAATATTACCAAAGTTTGACAAACAAGACTCTGAAGGCTTACATAATTTCATAAAGTCATCAGAATTTGCTTTTTCATGCATTAGTGAGGAGTTAAAACCCATAATATTTGGGGCAATAGTTGCAAATTTAACAGCAAAAGCAGCTCAGGTTGTCCGATTTAAAAAAATAAATTCATGGGAAGAATTGAAAACACAGTTGAAAAATTGTTTTGAACCACAACATACTTCCACACATTTGATGTTAGAATTGACCACAACTCGTCAGAAATATGATGAAGAAATTAGTACATTTTATAGCCGGTTAGAAAAGCTATTTCATTTGACGTTGAATGTTCAAACCAAAGATAAAACTGCAGCAGTGGCAGAAATCATAGAGGGAATTTTAAAAACTCAAACATTAAGTATTTTCATTGAAGGACTAAGACAACCTATAAAAATGTTAGTAAAGGCAAGTCGTCCGAGTACAATAGAGGAAGCATTTGCGGTGGCTCAACAGGAGGAAACGTCATACAAATCAGATAAGGAAACACAATCAAAAATGCCGAAGCAAAATACAGCGAAAATTACATGTTTCAACTGTGGCAAAGTAGGTCACATGGCCAAGGTATGTAGGTCAAGATCAAATCATCAATTTATAAAACAGCCACAAGAGAATCAAAAGAACGGGGTTACGAATACTGGGCAAAATTCAAAACCAAACAATTGGTCAGCAAATATTCATCGGCAAACTGCAGAAAGTAATAGTGTGATTAATAACAAGACAATTGTTTGTAAATATTGTAAGAAACTAGGTCATGAAATTGGAGTATGCAGGAAATTAAAATACAACAATGAGAAAAGAGCTAGTCACGCAAATTCAAGTTCAATGTCAGAACCATCAACTTCGGGAAACGAGACAGGGTCGATTCAGAGCGGCGAACGATCGGTCCAGGAAATCAAAGCAACAGCCGTAACATTTCAAGAGCATTTAAATTAAAGGCTCAACTTTTTAAAGATCACATTATATGTCAGGCTACGGAATTCGTTAATCAGGAATCAAAATTTTTACTTGACACAGGGAGCGAAGTAAATATAGTAAAATTATTGTCATTAAAAGATGACGTAAAAGTTAACGAAAGAATTTTATATCGATTAAAAGGGATTAATGAATATTTTGTGAACACAATTGGGTCAGTAAATATAATGATAAATTTTGGAGAAGAAAAAAGACAAGTAAGGTTTCAAGTTGTTAATAATAATTTTCCAATACCTCATGATGGGATTTTAGGTAAGGAGTTTTTAGAGGATAACAAGATAGCAATTTATTATTCAAAAAATGAGATAACGTCAACACTTACTGAAGACAATTTTACAGTGGTAAATCAAGACATTCCGCATGTAGATAATTTAGACATTGCAGTAGTACCACCGAGATCGGAAATGATCATTCCAGTAAAAATTACAGATAATCAAATAAAGGAAAATGATACAGTGATTATATATTCACAAGTATTGCAAAATCGAGTTCAATTTGGTAATGTAATTACTAAAGTGAAAAATCGGCAGGTGTTAACAAAAATTGTCAATCAAAATGAAAATTCTATTAAGTTACAGCCAGTAGATTTGAATAATTTATTATATGAAAAATTTGAAGAAGCGAACATACAAGTGTGTAATAAAACTATAGGAAGTCGGAATAATGAAAATCGGTTACAGTTATTGGAGCAGTCGTTAAGATTGCAGCATCTCAATAAGGAGGAGTACCAATCATTAAAAGATATATTTAATCAGTATTCAGATGTTTTTTTATTAGAAGGTGACAGGTTGGACGGGACATCAGCAATACAACATAGAATTAGAACAACACCTGATATTCAACCAATTTATATTAAACCATATAGGTTACCAAAGAATCACAAAAAAGAGTATGAGCTAACCCCCACCAGATCAATAGTAACGAAAACATCGTATGATTTCATTCCGAGAGTGAACATAACGGCTAATATGAAACAATATCAAACTAATAGGATACAGGATGATTTTCCAAAAATAAATAATTCATATTATCCCGATTTTCATTCATTAGCAACTAACGCAAAACAATTAGATTTATTATTACAGTCACAAATAGATGATAGTATAGAATATGTAACTGTATCTAATATAACATACGTAACAGTAGGAATAGGTATAGGTATATTAGTGTTCATAATTGTAATAAGTAAGATAAGTTTTAAACTGTATAAACAAAATAAAGTGTCAATGAGTTATATAAAAGCATTGATCAATACAAAATCAGTAGACGACATACAATGCGTAGAAATTAAGTAGATTTAAGATGTAATTATATAATGATTTATGAATGTATAAAATATTTATTTTTATGAGGAAAAAAGAATGTAATAAGAAAATTGACTCATGAGGACATGAGCTTTCATTCAACAAGGGGAGTGTTATGATTTGGTATTATTAAACATAGGAAGTAAGTAAGGATGTAGCAGTTAGTAAACAAATTAGAAATGTAGTATTTATAAAACATTTAGAATTATGAAATGAAATGATTATTGTAAATTAGTGTAAACAGGTACAATCCCGAAACTGCGAGTAAGCACTTTTTATATAGGAGGGATTGTCCTACAGAAGTTTAGATATAAGGAACGTGAAGATTGTAAGACAGTCAGTGGAGAATGGAGATAGTGCCATTGACTGTACATGTTCAGAACGCAATAAACTTTATTAATTGAATATTTGAACGTGTGTTTGTTACTTTATTTACTAAATCTATATACAAACTCCACAAGTACGAGGCTACGGTCAACCGACTTGTAACAAATGCATGGTAGTTAGGAACTTAGTTGGACCTAGTTTAATAGGTACAGACTTTTTAAAATCGTCGGGTGACGGATTTTGTGCAATATATGCGTTGACAGTAATGTTGGCGCACGAACATATTTATGTAACAGCAGAAACCATTTCCCATTTACATGACTTAAATTTACATGAAAAACCAATTTGGTTAGACGGTGAGGACGTAGCAGCAGTAGCTGATTTTTATAATTTCAATTTAATAATCATATGCCCAAATTACGAAAATTCTAACAAAACTGCAGGTCTAGGGTTTTATAAACTAGGTAGGAATTTCAAGTAGTTTTTTTTGAAAATGATCATTGGACACCAGGATGCTATGACAAAAATAATGATAATCCCGACCTAGAAATGACACAAGTTACTTATACGCATGATTTTCGTTCTCTTCATACTTCTCGCGCTTTACTAAGGGAAAGGAAAATTTTAGGAGCAATCAAGTTACCCGAAACCGAAAAATAAACAATGAAAACGACTTGAAACGCGCTAATTGTCCATTGACCGAAGTTCGCGAAGTAAAACACATTTTATTAAATTCAAACAATCCAAATATTCTTTGCCAAGATAGAAATATAAAACCTTATACGACATTTAAAAAGATCGATCGAAATTTACCAAATGATTACGATGAAAATAGTAAAATTGAATTTGATATTAATCCAAATCTGGACAAAACACAGAAAAGTAAATTATTGTCCTTGCTACAAAAATACGAGTCAGTTTTCTCAAAATCTAAATGGGACTTAGGAGATTCAAAAACTAAACCAGTAAACATTTTTTTAACCAAAAATTTTCCAATAAATCTCCCAAATTTTAAGTTGAGTAAGTTTGAGAGGGATGAAATCGAAGAACAAACACAAGAAATGCTTAAAGCAGGTATAATTGAACCATCGAATTCACCATACTCATTTCCAATTTTTTTAGTACCCAAAGGCAAACCACAAGGTTAGAAAAATCACCAGCACAATATAGAATGGTATTAGATTATAGAAAATTAAATAACATCACTATTAAAGAATCTTTTCCACTTCCAGTTATTCAAAGTATTTACGACTGTCTGGCGGGAAATAAATTTTTTTCATGTATGGACGCGATGTCAGGTTTCCATCAACTTAAATTAAGTGAAAAAGCTAAAGAGCTAACAACGTTTTGTACAACAACCGGGAAATATCAATTTAAACGTATTGTAACGTGCTGCCCCTTCAGAGATTCACTATGTAGATGATTTGAAATAATAGTAGTCAAATTAGATATATAAATGTGATGTTTTTATTATAACAAAATGAAATATTGTATAGTATCGTCGTGGTAATAGTAGTAGTGGTCGTCCTGTATGTGGCTATTGGCGTGAAGTTGCTTCTGCGCTGCTGGTCCAGGTACATCTGTCTTTACTGTGTTCCCAGGCCTCCTATATATGATGTCGGTTCCTTTGATGGATCCTGCGCGTGGACAGGTTGTCCTTGAGGTGGATGTAGCTGGTTCGATAAGTTGTTATTCTCGCAACCACCGCCTCGTAACTTGTTGTTGTCGCTCCCCTTGATTAGATTGCCAAAATAGAATGTGATTTCTAACTATGAGGTTACGTCTAGGAGATCATAACAACTCAAGGAGAACTGCCTCTCCGAGTAGAATAGTACTTATACACTAATACGTGAATTGATTACCTACATATATATTATATTAGAACGTAAAGCTATTCCTTTACACCTCCCTGCCAAAAAAAAGATTATTAGCCTGTAAGGTTAAGAATCTTTAACAATAATATTTAAGTTCAATAGTCAACAGTAGTTGATTTTACAATTTGGTATACATTTACATTTACAATTTGTTGTAATATTTACATTCCATTACAATCTTGTTTATAACAAGTTACAATAATTGATATATATATGTTTTACATTCACAATTTTGTTATAATAGGTTAGGTTTTTTCGCTGATTTGGCAATACCTTGTATCTGACATTTCAGTAATTGTTCAGGAGGCACATAAAACCATTTTATTTTGTTTGTAAAATAGGAAAAACCTCAAATCTTTAATAGTTACTAAAAAAATATAATTCAATCACTAATTTTTAATTATTTCAATTAATTTCATTAGTTTTAATTTTTTTAGTGCAGATACGTGTTATTCCAACAAAAAAAGTTTTACAAGGTATTGCATTATGACGATACAAGTTATTTCAAAAGTTATAAATGTACTTACGTGGTATAAATTGATATTATTATGTAATTATTTTTTTTTTGTATTTTACAATTTATATTTTATCTGACTAATTTTAAATTCTTTTATTTATACAAACTATGAATTAATTAGAAAAAATATAAAAAAAAAAAAATGAATCAATTAATTCTTTAATTTTGAAATTCACTTTTTTATTGATTCTAATATGATTATTAGAAATTGCACAGTTTTCTTTAACATTTAGACAGTTTTTTTAGTCAAACAATACAGTATAACAACAAAATTAAAAAAATACAAATATCAAAATTCTGTTGATATTAAAACAACAAATAAATTATTTTGTGCTTACACCACTCACTTTATTAGAAACAAAATATACTTTAAAACTAAAAATATTAAATCATTATTAGGAATTTCACCGCTTACTTTTACATTAAGAGTCTTTTCTTTTTAATACATTTCATAAAAAAACTTAAAACTCAAAAAAGTTAACTTTTTTCTTTATAAGACTTGAAATTATCAAACACTATACTAAAACAATAAAATTTAACAACTTTATTCAATGTGTAAAGAACAAAATAAACTGAATAAACTAAAAATATTAATACTTAAAAGAAGCTAGACATTTTCAAATTTCTTGAACTTTCCTCTGCTTATATGAAGCTGCATGAGGTAACGTATCATAAAATGAATGTGTGTCAATTGGTAATACATGTTTTAGTTTCTGTAAATCAGTCCATTTAGATAATGTTAATGGCAATTGGCTACTGTATAGTTTTTCATAATCCTCAGTTAACTTAAAATATTTATTTCTAGGTAAAGGTAACATTTCATAGGAATCGGTGAATACAGTTTTAAAATAAATCATTTTAGTAGCAGGATCATACTTTAAACATCTCAGGTCTCTGACTTCTGGATCTCCCTTACCTTTACCTGGTCTGATAGAAGAATACGTTTGGTTTTTTTTATAATCATTAAAAAATTTATGGTCTAAAAGAGTAGCTTTATATGGAGAAGGGTTAACTCTAGCTTCTTTAGTAACTCAAATGAAGTCTGATGGTAAATGTATTTCTGTATTTTTTAATTTCCGTTCAATACAACTGTGGACACTATCACAACTCATCTGCGTGTGACCTTTATCCAAAAATTTTTGTTCTTTAACTACATTATTGAGAACAGCAAAGTTTAAAAGTGCATTTGACAAGACAGAATTCCTGTTTTGATATCCACAGCCATCAGAGTAAAGAATTATATCTTTTTTATTACCGTTGTTATCCTCGTCAATACAATAAGTTTTGAGATTATGAATGATTATACTAACAAATACTGAAGCTTCAAGTTCTCCTTCACACTCATTCCACCAGTAATTGTGACAGTCATGTTCATTACCTACATTGTATAGTGTGAAGTTATGCACTTTTAGCTTCATTGAATAGTAAAGAGCACTTGCGTTCATGGCCGGACATAACTTTACGGCTTGTACATCCATGGTAAAAACAATTTTTTCTAGATTTCTAGCTTTTTCTGTATCAATATCTAATTGTACTCTTGCCATGTTTTTATTCAATATGTGTTTATGATACACTTCTTCAGACACTTGATGTGTTTTAAAAGAACAGAATATATCACATTGGTCTTTTCTAGGTCTGTATAATGAAAAATTCTTTGATTTTAAATATTTAGAAAAACAACTCCTACTTACAGGTTCAATTTGAAACTCTTTGGTTTCTTGTAAATATAAATTATATAGTTGTTGTTTCGAATCAAATGGTCCCTCTAAATAAAGCCTCTTACTTTCTTTTCTGCAGTAGTGACTTTCCATTGCTGGAAGTCTGGAGAACCAGGTAGTAAAATGATTGTACCTAACTGTAAATGATGTTTTGAGTCTTGGTACTTAATTTTCAGAATCTTTTTTATTTTGATTATTAGTTTTAAATGTTTTAATATTTTTAGGAGATAATTCTTCGGACAACTTCAACCAGTTGTGTACCATCCAATCACTAAGATCCAATGTTGCTAAGAACATCTTTTTGCAAACAAGGAGTTTTTTATCATTTACATCTCTTAAATGATACTTAAACGAAACAGATCTCCTGCTGTCAGTATCTTCACCTTTAGTTTTTCGTTTAGTATCAACTTTTTCTACTAAATTAATAATATATGATTTTTTTACTTCCCAAGTAGTAGACCAAAAACATGCAAATAGGTTAGATCTGTCTTCTTCAGAAAAAAGATTACATTTTTTAGATTTTTGACACACACTGGAGTTACAACGTGGTTTGACCTTCCTATTTTCTCTATCAATGTCTTGAAACACTGTTTTTCCTAGTCTATGATATCCAATATATTTTTTACCATACATTCTTTGATTTTTGGCAGTAATGCGTTTCATTTCTCCAGTCTTTTTGTTTCTACTATCACTTTATTGATAACTAACTTCAGTGTGAGTTATATTTTCATTTTGTATAACTAATTCATTTATTCCTGTGTTTACATATTCAACGTCACCAAACTGAGCCATCATTTCAATGCCATCAATATTTATACTTTCACATGAAACTTAAAAAAGATTTAAAAATTGTTTTATTTAACTATTATATTCAATTCAAGTCATATTATACCTAATGTTTTTTTGTAACATTTCAAAGTGAAATTACCTTTGACTAGAGAACTATGTTGCATAGAATCACTTTGTTGATCACTAACTTCATTGTGAGTTATATTTTCATTTTGTATAACTACTTCATTTATTCCTCGGTCTATATATTCAACGTCACCAAACTGAGCTATCATTTCAATGCCATCAATATTTATACTTTCACATGAATCTAAAAAAAATGTAATTCAATTAAAGTTATATTTTATTGTTATATTTCAAAGTAAAATTACCTTTGACTGGAGTATGTTGCATAGAAGGATCTCCTATTATAGATTGTGAAGACTTTAGACTGCTATTGCTTACATTTTCACTATTATACAAAACTGAAAATAATAATCAATCAATCATCAATTCAACTTTAACAATGAAATGCATGTAAAGTTAAATAATAAATCTCTATAGTAAAAAATAATCTACCTTAGAATTTAAAAGTTAGTACCAAAAAAAAAAAATGTGGTTTTAAATAATATATTATTTTATTCAGAACTAACTTCTGACTTGTTATTTAAAAATGTAATTTCTATAGTGAATAATGGCATGTTTAAATTAAATATTTAAAATAATACACAATATTATAACATCAACTACACTATTATATTAAATTAATTTAGTATTACATTACCTACCTTCATTAACTGCAGTAATTTCTGAAGAGTTGTTACATGCATCATCACTGTCACATAACATTAAAAATTCTTCGTTTAAATTATCATTGAACTCATAATCATTATTAGGATTTCTTGGCACTTCAATAATAATTGGATTAGGATTTCTAGCAATGCTCAACATCATTTTTGTCCGCCTCTTCCACATTTTGGGTTTTTACCAAAGTACTCTTGTTACATCAAGACAATTAAATTTAACCAAATTTTGTACTTACCACCTACTAGTATAATATGATATTGAGTACAACAATTAAATAACAAAATCACAATAAAATAATGGAAAATAATATGAATCAATCAATAAACAACAATAGGCGTGTGTAGATACGAGTAATTATAAATCATTTTCTGATACAAGTTATTACTCTAACGTATTTTCCCAGAATATCAGTAACCATATTATATTTTAACCTCAAATAGTTTTTATTCTCCTTGGAATTCTGAATTGAATGATACCAAAATGTCAAAATCGAAAAATTGTCAGATACGAGGTATTGCCAAATCAACGTCATGTTTTATGACATTTTACAATTATAATGTAACTTACAATATTTATTTAATTACATTTTGTTTTTATTTTTTTTTTACATAATAAGATAAAATTTTGAATACCTGAAATTATAATATTAGAAGTGTTAAAGTGTTAGTCAATTATATAAGTTTATATTTACCCTTTTAATTACAATATTTTTTTAGTGATAATAAATCTTCCACCAATTGATAAGTTATGTGAATAATATAATAAACTGTTACAAATATATGTCAACATAATTTCATTTACTTAGGATATTCGAGTATATAGCTTGGATCTCTTGTTTTTTCTATTAATTTAAGTAATTCCTTACATTCTCCGTTACAATGGTCATTCATAAAGAGTTTAATATTTCTGGTTATCTTATTTAATTTTTTGAAATCATAACGTTTGTTTAATCTTTTGTTTGCTTTTAATATGTGCCAGTTAAAGCATACTGGTTCCATCTTATTATTTTAAGTTTATAAATATGTACTTCGGTGCTTAATATTTTTTTTAATTCTTTGATAAATCTAAAATAATATAATTGTGTTAAGTCTACGTAATTACCTTCACCGTGAATTTATCCTAAAAAAATCTATATATATATATATATATATTTTTGTTATTTTTTCCTATATTTTCCACCTATATAAATATATTGGCCTTATTTTCACGACTACATAGTCAAAAACGCATTTGGTTAAAATTACATCAGCAATTGGATCGTGACAATGCGTGATATGATGATCCGTATTGCACACCAATCCATGTGCTTCCAATAAGTTTAACATCCTGCCGTTTTTATTAAGTTTTCCTATGTACCCTGAATATAAAGTTTCCCTTGTTTCTATGTTAGTTAGTTTTAAATTAAATTCATCATTATTCCTATCAATATAATAATATGCTGTTATGTTTAAAAACGCTAGAATACCCCTTAACCTTAATCTTTTTACAATTGTTAGATCTGTCGTTCCATTCCAAAAAACTATTATTGGCTCCCTGCTATCGATGTGCAAATATTTCTGTAGGTATACCGTTGACAAAGTCGACTCCCCCTGATGGTTTATACTTTTGTATAATTGGTCCAACAATGGTGTGGTCAAGTTCGGTTTATTCCGGAATACCCTTTTGATTGTTTGCACAACTTTTCCCAAGTCACGGCGCCGGAACCTCCTTAACTTATCGTCTTGCGTAAGTACAAGAGGATTCCCCTCCAGTTTCATCGGTTTATATTTTTCTAAACTGTCGGAGATGGCGCCGGATACCAATAATATTTCGGTCTTATTGATCATAGTGAATTCGAAATCCATAATGAAAAAACGGATTTGAGAGCTAGAATATATAAAATATTAATTTTATACATATTATTATTATTTTAATTACATATTACTACTAAATTTAATTTTCCTGTGTTGTTGTTATTGTGTTTATTCTTCGAATAGTTGGTCCGTTGATAATATACGACGTGCGATTAGTTGTTCTAAAATCATGCCTACTTCTATACAGATTGAACTATCTGCCCTAGGGTTATCAATAACTGCGTGTATAAATGCAGTTACCGGTACCATAGCTTGACTTAGAACACGTTGTGTAAACGGCATAGTCATTCTCCTATTAGCCTCTAGAACATGTCGCTTAAAACATCCTACACAAATCATATCCCTATGAACAAACTGGTTGTGCTGCCCGGTTAGTAATTAGTTTTTCAATTCTCTGAAAAAGTCTATTGCTTGTAGTGTTAATGGTAACTCTGCCGACAATGGTATGTTTTCGTTCATTTTTGTTCCTGTTAAGATCTTTATATACTAAATTGTTACGTGTATTTATATTTCGTTTCATCTTCTTATACTCTGAAATAGTTAAAATTGTACCTATTACTTATTACGATAGTTACGTTATTATTACTAACTATTCTAATTGCCATTAATATTACTTATGAAATATTATTTTTACGTATTATTATTTCTTATTTGTACGTATCTATAATTTATATTATTATTTATTTTATTTTATTAATATTTATTTATATTATTTTTTTTTTTTGATTTATTCTTATTTATTTATTTATTTTTGTCTTTATTTATTTTATTTTGTTTATTATTTTTTTTATAAAAAGAAATCGGCGTTAATAATACGTCTATTAATTAATTGATTTAATATTGCACCTATAGTTAAACAAATTGATCTATTCGGACGTGTACGGTTACAAAATGGATGAAGATAAATGGTCAAAGGAATCATCACTAAGTTTAATTCCTCTTCCGATAGTGGTATGGGCATTATATTGTTTGCTTCTAGTACATGATGTTCAAAACAGCTTACATATACTATGTTTCTTCGTACTAATTGAATATGTGCACTTGTTAATAATACCTCCTTTAATTCTTTAATAAAATCGATTGCATGTAATGTAAATTAATATTCTAAAGGTATTGGTGCATTTCCGCCCATGGTCATAATTTATATTTTATTGGTTAACGTATATTTTAATTTGACGTTTTCTTGTTTATTTTCTAAAACATAATTTATATTATTTGATTGCATTACTATTATATAATTATTATTAATATTAATTAATTAGCTTCTTATTTATTATTTTTTTTATTTATATATATTATTTCTACTATTATCTAGGTGACGGTGGTGGAGTAAATGGTGTCTCTGCAAACCCCCTTAGGTAGTCACTTCTGTTTGATTGCCTATATTTAACTATCCTTCTGGGTATATCTATTACTTGTTCATCACTAATATATTTGCATTTAATTAATATATATATTGCTATTATGAGCATGAGAGATAGTGCTGCTAATACTATTGTTACATATAGTAGGTTACTGTGTATAAACTGGTGTTTTTGGCTTTGTTCTCTTAAAACTTCTTGGTCTATCATTTGTTGTACTTCATCCAAGGACTTGGATACGCCGTGTAGATCCGTTAATTGTATATTTGGATTGTCTCCCCATTCTTTATTTACTTCAAATTTATGTATGTGTTCAGGTATCTTCTCTAAAATGTTTTTTATGTTAGTTGTAGGTATGCAATCCTTATAATTTGTGTTGGTAATCTCTTCTGTGGCGGTTAGTACTGCATCTTGTGTAAATACTTGACAATTATTGTTCATGATAGTTATTTCTCCAATTTTATTTGTATCTAGCGTAAATGGCTCGACTAAATCTGTACAACTTATGGTCAGTGCTTCACTTCCCACATGTAACCAGGTGTTTTGTTTCGTAATTTATGGTATATGTTTCTTTGTAGATTAAACTTTTCGATAGCACAGTTCTGTTGATTAGAAGTAGTATCAGGACCTTTGAATAATTGTAATTCGCATGGTTGGCGTTCGCTGTTTTCTTGAATAGGTTGTGGTGTTCTACATATTCTATATATTGTAGTCTCTGCACAGTCGTCCAACTGTTTTTCTGTGTATGTGGTAAATCGTTTCCTATCTTTAGTTATTGCAATATTTTTATAAGTAACTGTTGGAAGATACCACCTTTCAGTATTATTTTGAACATGGATTATTGGTATAGGTATTAAGTGGTATAATGTAAGTTCAATATCAATAACTAATGGTATTTTTGTAATAAATACTAAATTATCGTTTTCGTAGTAAATACTCATTTTAGTAATTTTTTGAAATTCATTTAATTCTGAAGCTTTTGTCCCCATAGGAATGCTATATTGTTTTTTAATTGTTAGTTCTATTGATTTTAAAGTTGATGCTAACTCTTGCGGTGTCATCAGACTTGGGTGTATTATTCCTTCTCTAGCGGCTGTTACTATTTGTCCTCACGTCTGAGATTGATTTGTGATTATTGTGTATAAATTATGTACTTCTCCTGCCATAAATAAGTCTAAAACATCGTCAGTTCTAGTTTGTATTTTTAACATTCTTACGTATAATTGTTGTTCCTTGGTCGAAATGTTTCTATATAACTGTTCTGTTTGATCTAACGTATTTCCTATATTTTTTACTATTGTTTTTACTACTGTTGTTTGAGCCTTCATTATGTGCAGTATATTAGCCACCGATTCTTCTGTTTGCTTTATAGCTTCCCATGTTTTCTTAGTGCATTTATCATCGCATACGCCAAATAATATGTACATAGCGTTACCTATTATATTTACTAGCCCCCTTCTTTTCCGTTGCTTATTATCGAATTGATCCATACCACTTCCTAATGACAAATACATGCGTTCATTTTGTTTACTTATTTCGCTATATAAATCCGTTATTACTATCTGATATTTCCCGCATAAATCGATATGTTTTTGATCGGTACATATTTTTGTAATATTTTCCATTTTTTCCCCCAGTAAATCATATTTTGTATTGTACTCCTTTAATGAAAAATATGTTATAAGTTTATATTTAGCCCCTATAATCCTAGTAGGTCCTAAATTTTCGTAATATAATCCCTTGCCATTACCATAAGGCGTATATTTAAAGTGTTCTGATGTATTTATTTCGTCAGATTTGACTAGACAAACAATCATCATCACCAATCTAAAAGTATAAAATTATATTTATATTAAACTAACTACCTTATTTATTATTATATATATTTCCTAAAACCACCTATCGTAATCTAGTATATCCCTTGGATCGTATAAAAGTTCCATATAATTTTTTAGTCGTTTACATAATGTGTCTACTGGCGTCACTGAATCTGGTGACAAATCGTACATGATTTTAGTAATAATTTCTATTATTTTAGTTATTTCGAGAGTTGTGAAAGGTTCTTCAACGTTATTATTTGCAGTATTGATATGACCTATAAAACATCTCGGTGTTTCCCTTTGTCTGTCCCTAAAATTAAAATGTATCCATAATTTTTTATTTTTATTTTTTTCCTGCTTAAAGAATATTTAGAAAAATGTTTAATTCTACATTGTTTGTATTACGCTTTCTATTTAGTTTTATTCTTAAAATTAGATTAATAATTTACACGTTAATTGAATATTACTATATATATTTTTTTTTTTTAATCGGCTTGTGCATCATTATAATATTTCTTAACATTGTTTCTGTGAACAGTGATGCTACTCCGCCCACGCTGTATAACTACATTTTCATTCCCCACTATTGCTATGACTTCGTATGGCCCTAACCATAATGGATCGAGTTTTGTTCTATGATTATTATCCTTTAGGAGTACTAAATCCTTAACATGTATTTCTTGTGGGTTTTCGTTCCTATCCTATCTTTCTTTACTTTTTATTTTGTTTTTAACTAATTGTTCTCTAGCTATCTTATGTGACACTTGCATGTTTTCCTTTAGATCGAATAAATAATCATCGTAATTGTATCGTGGTTCTGGTTCAGTTTTTAATTTAATCGGTACCTCCAATGTGCGTCCGTAAACTAGTGCGTATGGCTGGAAGTTAGTAGATGAATGTACTGTTGAATTATATACAAAAAATGCAAAGGGTAGTAAATAATCCCAATTATTTAAATTCTTGTCTACATAATGTCGTAAGTACTCAGCTAAGGTCCTATGAGCACGTTCAACAGGATTACCCTGTGGCCTAAAAGGACTAGTGTTAACTTTTTCTATCTTTAATAACTTGCAAACTTCAGCAAACGTTTTACTAAGGAAATTGGTGCCCTGATCAGTTAATATCGTTCCCGGTATACCATGTACACAAACGAAGTGTATAACAAAGGCTTCCGCAACCATGTTCGCCTTTTGGTCAGGAATTGGAACCCCCAAAGTGTAACGCGTTAGATCATCTTCCATAGTTAAAATATAAATATTATTAGATAATGTTGTCGTTAAAGGCTACTATATCCATAAATATCTTTTCGAATGGTTTTGAACTTGTAGACGTAATAGCCATTGGTTGTTTGATATGCCGATTTGATACCTTATTTACCTGACACCACGATGTACAATTTTTTATATATTTCTTAAAGTCCCCCTTCATATTTCTCCATATAAATTTTTTTTGAATTCGTTTAATAGTTTTGTTAACGCCTAAATGACCTCCGAGTTTTGAGTCATGAAACTGTTTTAACCCTTTCAGGCCCGAATTATGATTTGATGATAAAAAAAAATAATTCATGTGTTCTTTACATAAAACATACTTAAATTAAGAGAAATTTCGAATTTTGAAATTTTTTGACTACCCAAACTTCAGTTTTGGTGACTTGTCATTATAATAGCATTTGGGCGTTAAATATAATTACTTACGTTACCATTTTAATGGCAATTGGGCTTTAACGTATAACACACTACATCATATGAATAATCTTTATTCGTAAAAACAAAATATAAATAACAATTTTTAAAAATTAAAAATTAGAACAATTAATATAAAATTAAATAAGACAATAAAAAATAAAGTTTATAATCATTATCATAATGGTTATACTGTGGCAGTCTTTGCAGTTACATAAAAGGATAAAACAAATAAAAAACATCCTTCTAAGTAGTAATAACATTAGGTAAATAAATATAAAATAAAAGATCATCTGTTACATTGTTAATACTTATATATATAAACTTAGGTACATAATTATAATAAGATTTAAATATTTAATTATGATAATCAAAAAAACAATTCCTTGTCTTAGTAATACATAAATGGACATTGCATTTTTTGCATGCCATATGGGTTCTTTTTTTACACCCCTCTAATTTACAGAATGTGGCATCTCTCAAGTTATCTATGTATACATAATGGCCAATGTTATCTTTTCTTATCACATCAGTAGGTTATCTATCAATTAAACGATTTTTTGTGCGAGGTTTAGGTTGAACTATAATTTTGTTAGATGACGACGGGCACCCTCGTTTTCTGGAAGGTGTTACTACAGAACTCCCTATAAAAATTAATGTTGAAGCTAAATTTTGCTTAAAGCCTAATAAGTCCATTACTTTTTTTTTTGGTAAATTTATTGCTTCAGCATCATTTCTATATTCTAACCATGAATTACAAGTGGCCATATCAAAGGAATGAAAGAGCAAACAAAAAATTCAATTTTCTAGATTTTATAAATACTCTGTAGTAGCTAATGAGTTGATCATGAAAATCCACCCCACCCATTGAATCATTATACAATTTTACAATTTCAGGGCGACATACTTCAACATAAGATTTATTTTTTTTATCATATCGCTTAATAATATCTGGGCTGCCTGAAGTCACAAAGTTAGAAGCGAGAGTAACAGATTTGTTATCCAACCATTTAATCAGACCAACTTTTCCATCTGTTGAGGTAACTTCATATGAGGCTCCTCTTCCTAATGTATTTAGCTCTTTATCGCTCACAACTGGAGGATTAGCAAAACGATTAAGTCTAATTGTCCCAGCTGCTTTAATTCCCAAACAATCAAGTGATGTAAATAGATTGTAAGAACTAAAATAATTATCAAAATATAAATAATGTTCATTTTTATCTATGTGTTCAACTAATTGTAAAACTATGGAACCCCCGAGGCCATATTTTTTTTGTATTTCATGATTTATTTCAGTTGAACTGCCCTGGTATAAAATCATATTGTAAAACATACCATTAGCAGAGCAGAGTAAAAAATGTTTAATACCCCAAGGGCAGGGTTTGCCTTTCATATATTGTTTGACACCTAATTTCCCTTTAAATTTGACCATTTGCTCATCTACAGCTAGATTAGTTTCTACTGGCAATTTTTTACAACGTTTTAAAAAAGAATTATAAAGTGGTCTAACTTTTATAAATTTATCAACATTGTTTTCAGAAATGTCATCATTATTCATTACATGAAAACAAGACCTCAACTGAAAAAAACGATTTCGAGACATATTATCAGCAATTATATTTACTCTGTCGTCATTAGTCCAACATAATCTTATTCTACTAGGTTTTTGACAACCAATTTTCAAATGTATACCCACAAACACCTTCATTTCTGAAGGTGTAGTATCTACATAATTTATGAAATTATTTTGTTTTGCATAAATATTTGTGTACTTGGCCATATTTTCAAACTCTTCCTCAGGAAAGTATTTACTGAAATATTCTATTGGTGATAGAGTCCTATAAGTAGTTGATAATTCTGGAGCTGGTGGCGAAATCTTTAAGAAACTACTGACAAATGGTCTATTTGACCATTTAATTTCATTTTTTGTGTAATATGGTAGGTTATTGAGGTGTAGTCCGTGTTCAACTACAGGTCTTATTGCTATATGATGTGGTGGTATTGCAGGTGTACTTGGCCAAGCTATTAAAACAATTAAAATTTAAAAAGAAACCAAATAAAAATAATTCAAAATAATATTTTATATACCATAAGCATTGTTATCTGATTGCTGTTCAACTTGTTGCAGTGGTTCATGTTCATCTTCAACTGTTTCTAAAATATTTAGTGTAATTTATTGTTTCATAAGAAAAATTAAAATTACTAGAAACAAAAAAATAAATAATATAAAATAATATTTTACATACCATTAACATTATTATCTGATTGCTGTTCAAGTTGATGTAGTGGTAGATTAAATACTTCATATTCATCTTCAACTGTTTCTAAAATATACAGTGTAATTGTTTCATAAAGAAAATTTAAATAATTAGAAACAAAAAAATAAATAATATAAAATAATATTTTACATACCATTATTTATGCCAAAAACGTTGAAATCTTCATCATCTTCGAAATCAAACAGTTCAAAATCATCAAGTACATTTTCAAACATTTGTTCTTTGCTAGACTTTTCGATTTCTGAACGAGGGTATTCATTGTCATCAACAAAATCATCGTCATCGCCTGACAATGATGATAGTTCTGAATCTCTCCCATCACCTAGCAATTCGATGATGTCTCCGTAGGGCAGCTGCTGCTGCTTTTTTAACATTACAAACTAGAGTTTATAACATAAATTAAATTGAATCAACTGATTAAAACTATCTACCTATGTGGTTTAATTAAAAGAATACTTACTAATATAGTTGATATTCTTCACTAAGCAACAGAAACAGAATTCGTAACGTAACAACGAGTTACTCGTTCGAGTACCGGTCGAGATTCGGAGAATAACGATAAATGATAACGAATTACAGTGGCAAAATGCAAGTGCACATGAATAATAATATTATCGGTTATCACAAAATGTTGTAAACGTCCAAGGCCCAACTGCCATTATAATGGCATATTACTTAAGACGATACCACTCACTGATAAAAGATAATAACCACATTTTAATACCGGCATAATACGCTGGTGCATTTGCCTCCTCTTCTAAGCTTACTGCCATGTCGCATGCATTTATAAATTGATAAATATCGTCTATTCCTGTACATAGTGATATTAATTTAAAAGCGTCTTCCAAACTTAATACCACCATTTTCTTTGCACGTATTTTAGTTGTATAATCTAATGATTGAAATTCAAAACTCTCTGTAACTGTACTACGCGTAATGGGTTTAAGTGCTGGGCTTGGGTTTCTTCTTGGGTTTTCTTTTAACTGGGCTTCTAAATGGGTTTTCAACTGGTCTGGGCTTCTAATCGGGCTTAATAATTCAATTTGTCTATTCGTTTCGTTTAATTCGTCTTCTACACTAGTGTTACACAATGAAGAAGCTACGTCCAAGGGAAATGTACCTTCTTTGTCCATAAATCACTTCACCACTTATTTAATACGTTTCGCATAATCGTAATAATTCAATAAATGCCCTTTAATATAATAATAATTCAATAATACCCTTAAATTCAATAAAACTTCAATAATAATTCAATAATACCCTTTAATTCAATATAATATTACGTTTTACACCAATATATCTATGCTCGACTACTTAACGATACTTTTGTTTTAATTATGTTGCATACGTCTATGTAACAAATTTAAAATAGTTATTCACTCACAATAAAGCGGTGTTCCTTGATGCTGATGACATGCTGATGAATTTGCTGATGGTGCTGCAACGTGACTAATTTGTTTTGTGTAGGTTCTTCTTCAGAGTTGTCACCTTGGAAGAGTGATCTGGTTGTTACTATGCACCTATATGTACAATAAGCGATAACGTAATCGACCTACGTAGATAGGTGGAAAAGAAGAAAATTATGTTTTCCTAATTTGGTTCAAAAATCATTGTATATGTTGAAAATAAAAACAATTTATTATATAGTTAAGTTACAACACATTGCTTATCAATTGCATCATACTATTATTATAAGTGTAAATCACGCTTTCATGTATTTCAATAGCATGGTCATAAATGGTGTATACAGGATGATTTATTTATCGTGAACCAGTTAATATCTCGGGAAATATTAGGAATTTTAAAATAATTGTTTTTTTAAACTTTCTAGGTCTTACTATCTTACACTGTGTTAAAATTTTGATAGTTTTAACTTCCACCCTTATTTGATAAGACACTATCAACATTCGATTTTCGATTTTCAAATGGCAAAACCTATTTTCGATAGCGAAAATCTATAAACATACTCAAAAAAATAATTTTAACTTTTACAGAATTCAATTTGAGTAATCCGTTTGCGACCTAACTTTTTATAGTTAATTATCATTGTCATACTTATAGAAGGTATTCCAATTCCAAATATTTTATTCGGCATACCTACTACCCAAGACTGTCAGTTACCGTTATTTTGTATTGCACTTAATTGTTAAAATAAGTAATTACTATAACTTGTGAACAACTTATTTCCCAATTTATGGATTCAATTAAGACTACTTTTAAAATACTCGTGTATAGTACTATGGCATATAATTGTATATTTAAACATTTAAAAATTTAAACTACACAGATAAATGTTTAAAAAGTAATAATATTATAAATATACATAATAATATTGTATATAACGTGCTTTTAATATGTATCTTTACTATTTTTAAACTATAAAATCTTAAATTATTCATTATATTATATGACTATATAATATATTATGTATGTACATTTATATAATATTATGATAACGATTCAATAGAATTAATCCAATTTATTTTTAATTGTTTGAATCTATTTATTATATAATGTGAATAATGACGAAAATTTGGAGCAGGTAAACAGACTATGCACAAATGATATATATACAGGATGATTTTTTTTATCGTGAACCAGTTAATAGCTCGGGAAATATTAGGAATTTTAAAATAATTTATTTTTTAAACTTTCTAGGTTTTACTATCTTACACTGTGTTAAAATTTTGATAGTTTTAACTTTCACCCTTATTTGATAAAACACTATCAACATTCGATTTTCAAATGGCAAAACCTATTTTCGATAGCGAAAATCTATAAACATACTCAAAAAAATAATTTTAACTTTTACAGAATTCAATTTGAGTAATCCGTTTGCGACTTATTAATGCCTAAATATTCGTTAAATTTACTACTACTGGGCAATTTAACAAACCCAACAGTAAAAACCAGAAGTCAAAACGAAATCATATCTCAATTTAACAATACCCATAAGTCGTAACGATCATAATCGATAATAACTTATAAGTACAAAGGTCACGCGAATTTAATATCTTATCACCACTCCCAGGCAAACACATCCGTGATGTTTACGAAATGTTTCATAACATGGGTTTATTTATTGATAACCTGATAATTGATAATGGTTGTCACTTCATACTTCATAGTTTTGAATGACATATAATTTATAAAAAAAATTATTACAAATTCCATTACAAAAAAATAATTTTTTAAATTTTTCAAAAACTGTGATTTACAGCTTTACTTATAAGTAAGCTATTGCGCGTTTAAAATATAAAGTAAACAACAGTTTTACGCAACACCTGTCCCCTGACCTCCACCCCGGCACGACTTACCGCTCCCGCTTTTTTCATTGTTCTATCCTACCAATCGATTTAATAATGCGATAATATTTCAAAAAACTGATCTGAATTCGTTTGAAAATTCATAAATTTTAAAATATTCAAGCTACGTTTATAGATGTTGGTGGGGGGAGGGGGGGGGGGGGTGAAATTGGAAAAAGTGAAATGTTTAAATTACTTATGAGATCTAAGTAGGTGTTTACTGAACATTTTTAAAATTTGTAATCACACAGAGAAATATAATAAAATAACACAAAATGTTCAACATGTAAAGGTACCAAAATGTAATGGTTATTTGTAACGGTAATATACTACAATTTTGGTTTGCGGAATGTAGGACGAAGGTACCTAATGCATACAAAATAAATAAATAATTTACAGTTGTACACACACAGTTTGAATATTATCGCGTGTTCTACATAATATTATGCGCAGAAAGCTAGCAACAATCCAACAACAATGTAAAATATATAAAACAAGCAAATTTTTATATTTTCAACAACGATTAACCTTGAGATCCTTGAGATTTTCACTAAATGTTAATATATAATTCTAAACTATACATGATGCAAAGGTGGGCATTTACTTAACTAGTTAATTATTTGTGTTCTTAACTAACCCACTTATTTAGTTAACATTTTTACTATTGTAACTTTTTATAGTTAATTATCATTGTCATACTTATAGAAGGTATTCCAATTCCAAATATTTTATTCGGCATACCTACTACCCAAGACTGTCAGTTACCGTTATTTTGTATTGCACTTAATTGTTAAAATAAGTAATTACTATAACTTGTGAACAACTTATTTCCCAATTTATGGATTCAATTAAGACTACTTTTAAAATACTCGTGTATAGTACTATGGCATATAATTGTATATTTAAACATTTAAAAATTTAAACTACACAGATAAATGTTTAAAAAGTAATAATATTATAAATATACATAATAATATTGTATATAACGTGCTTTTAATATGTATCTTTACTATTTTTAAACTATAAAATCTTAAATTATTCATTATATTATATGACTATATAATATATTATGTATGTACATTTATATAATATTATGATAACGATTCAATAGAATTAATCCAATTTATTTTTAATTGTTTGAATCTATTTATTATATAATGTGAATAATGACGAAAATTTGGAGCAGGTAAACAGACTATGCACAAATGATATATATACAGGATGATTTTTTTTATCGTGAACCAGTTAATAGCTCGGGAAATATTAGGAATTTTAAAATAATTTATTTTTTAAACTTTCTAGGTTTTACTATCTTACACTGTGTTAAAATTTTGATAGTTTTAACTTTCACCCTTATTTGATAAAACACTATCAACATTCGATTTTCAAATGGCAAAACCTATTTTCGATAGCGAAAATCTATAAACATACTCAAAAAAATAATTTTAACTTTTACAGAATTCAATTTGAGTAATCCGTTTGCGACTTATTAATGCCTAAATATTCGTTAAATTTACTACTACTGGGCAATTTAACAAACCCAACAGTAAAAACCAGAAGTCAAAACGAAATCATATCTCAATTTAACAATACCCATAAGTCGTAACGATCATAATCGATAATAACTTATAAGTACAAAGGTCACGCGAATTTAATATCTTATCACCACTCCCAGGCAAACACATCCGTGATGTTTACGAAATGTTTCATAACATGTGTTTATTTATTGATAACCTGATAATTGATAATGGTTGTCACTTCATACTTCATAGTTTTGAATGACATATAATTTATAAAAAAAATTATTACAAATTCCATTACAAAAAAATAATTTTTTAAATTTTTCAAAAACTGTGATTTACAGCTTTACTTATAAGTAAGCTATTGCGCGTTTAAAATATAAAGTAAACAACAGTTTTACGCAACACCTGTCCCCTGACCTCCACCCCGGCACGACTTACCGCTCCCGCTTTTTTCATTGTTCTATCCTACCAATCGATTTAATAATGCGATAATATTTCAAAAAACTGATCTGAATTCGTTTGAAAATTCATAAATTTTAAAATATTCAAGCTACGTTTATAGATGTTGGTGGGGGGGAGGGGGGGGGGGGTGAAATTGGAAAAAGTGAAATGTTTAAATTACTTATGAGATCTAAGTAGGTGTTTACTGAACATTTTTAAAATTTGTAATCACACAGAGAAATATAATAAAATAACACAAAATGTTCAACATGTAAAGGTACCAAAATGTAATGGTTATTTGTAACGGTAATATACTACAATTTTGGTTTGCGGAATGTAGGACGAAGGTACCTAATGCATACAAAATAAATAAATAATTTACAGTTGTACACACACAGTTTGAATATTATCGCGTGTTCTACATAATATTATGCGCAGAAAGCTAGCAACAATCCAACAACAATGTAAAATATATAAAACAAGCAAATTTTTATATTTTCAACAACGATTAACCTTGAGATCCTTGAGATTTTCACTAAATGTTAATATATAATTCTAAACTATACATGATGCAAAGGTGGGCATTTACTTAACTAGTTAATTATTTGTGTTCTTAACTAACCCACTTATTTAGTTAACATTTTTACTGTTGTAACTTTTTATAGTTAATTATCATTGTCATACTTATAGAAGGTATTCCAATTCCAAATATTTTATTCGGCATACCTACTACCCAAGACTGTCAGTTACCGTTATTTTGTATTGCACTTAATTGTTAAAATAAGTAATTACTATAACTTGTGAACAACTTATTTCCCAATTTATGGATTCAATTAAGACTACTTTTAAAATACTCGTGTATAGTACTATGGCATATAATTGTATATTTAAACATTTAAAAATTTAAACTACACAGATAAATGTTTAAAAAGTAATAATATTATAAATATACATAATAATATTGTATATAACGTGCTTTTAATATGTATCTTTACTATTTTTAAACTATAAAATCTTAAATTATTCATTATATTATATGACTATATAATATATTATGTATGTACATTTATATAATATTATGATAACGATTCAATAGAATTAATCCAATTTATTTTTAATTGTTTGAATCTATTTATTATATAATGTGAATAATGACGAAAATTTGGAGCAGGTAAACAGACTATGCACAAATGATATATATACAGGATGATTTTTTTTATCGTGAACCAGTTAATAGCTCGGGAAATATTAGGAATTTTAAAATAATTTATTTTTTAAACTTTCTAGGTTTTACTATCTTACACTGTGTTAAAATTTTGATAGTTTTAACTTTCACCCTTATTTGATAAAACACTATCAACATTCGATTTTCAAATGGCAAAACCTATTTTCGATAGCGAAAATCTATAAACATACTCAAAAAAATAATTTTAACTTTTACAGAATTCAATTTGAGTAATCCGTTTGCGACTTATTAATGCCTAAATATTCGTTAAATTTACTACTACTGGGCAATTTAACAAACCCAACAGTAAAAACCAGAAGTCAAAACGAAATCATATCTCAATTTAACAATACCCATAAGTCGTAACGATCATAATCGATAATAACTTATAAGTACAAAGGTCACGCGAATTTAATATCTTATCACCACTCCCAGGCAAACACATCCGTGATGTTTACGAAATGTTTCATAACATGTGTTTATTTATTGATAACCTGATAATTGATAATGGTTGTCACTTCATACTTCATAGTTTTGAATGACATATAATTTATAAAAAAAATTATTACAAATTCCATTACAAAAAAATAATTTTTTAAATTTTTCAAAAACTGTGATTTACAGCTTTACTTATAAGTAAGCTATTGCGCGTTTAAAATATAAAGTAAACAACAGTTTTACGCAACACCTGTCCCCTGACCTCCACCCCGGCACGACTTACCGCTCCCGCTTTTTTCATTGTTCTATCCTACCAATCGATTTAATAATGCGATAATATTTCAAAAAACTGATCTGAATTCGTTTGAAAATTCATAAATTTTAAAATATTCAAGCTACGTTTATAGATGTTGGTGGGGGGGAGGGGGGGGGGGGGGGGTGAAATTGGAAAAAGTGAAATGTTTAAATTACTTATGAGATCTAAGTAGGTGTTTACTGAACATTTTTAAAATTTGTAATCACACAGAGAAATATAATAAAATAACACAAAATGTTCAACATGTAAAGGTACCAAAATGTAATGGTTATTTGTAACGGTAATATACTACAATTTTGGTTTGCGGAATGTAGGACGAAGGTACCTAATGCATACAAAATAAATAAATAATTTACAGTTGTACACACACAGTTTGAATATTATCGCGTGTTCTACATAATATTATGCGCAGAAAGCTAGCAACAATCCAACAACAATGTAAAATATATAAAACAAGCAAATTTTTATATTTTCAACAACGATTAACCTTGAGATCCTTGAGATTTTCACTAAATGTTAATATATAATTCTAAACTATACATGATGCAAAGGTGGGCATTTACTTAACTAGTTAATTATTTGTGTTCTTAACTAACCCACTTATTTAGTTAACATTTTTACTGTTGTAACTTTTTATAGTTAATTATCATTGTCATACTTATAGAAGGTATTCCAATTCCAAATATTTTATTCGGCATACCTACTACCCAAGACTGTCAGTTACCGTTATTTTGTATTGCACTTAATTGTTAAAATAAGTAATTACTATAACTTGTGAACAACTTATTTCCCAATTTATGGATTCAATTAAGACTACTTTTAAAATACTCGTGTATAGTACTATGGCATATAATTGTATATTTAAACATTTAAAAATTTAAACTACACAGATAAATGTTTAAAAAGTAATAATATTATAAATATACATAATAATATTGTATATAACGTGCTTTTAATATGTATCTTTACTATTTTTAAACTATAAAATCTTAAATTATTCATTATATTATATGACTATATAATATATTATGTATGTACATTTATATAATATTATGATAACGATTCAATAGAATTAATCCAATTTATTTTTAATTGTTTGAATCTATTTATTATATAATGTGAATAATGACGAAAATTTGGAGCAGGTAAACAGACTATGCACAAATGATATATATACAGGATGATTTTTTTTATCGTGAACCAGTTAATAGCTCGGGAAATATTAGGAATTTTAAAATAATTTATTTTTTAAACTTTCTAGGTTTTACTATCTTACACTGTGTTAAAATTTTGATAGTTTTAACTTTCACCCTTATTTGATAAAACACTATCAACATTCGATTTTCAAATGGCAAAACCTATTTTCGATAGCGAAAATCTATAAACATACTCAAAAAAATAATTTTAACTTTTACAGAATTCAATTTGAGTAATCCGTTTGCGACTTATTAATGCCTAAATATTCGTTAAATTTACTACTACTGGGCAATTTAACAAACCCAACAGTAAAAACCAGAAGTCAAAACGAAATCATATCTCAATTTAACAATACCCATAAGTCGTAACGATCATAATCGATAATAACTTATAAGTACAAAGGTCACGCGAATTTAATATCTTATCACCACTCCCAGGCAAACACATCCGTGATGTTTACGAAATGTTTCATAACATGTGTTTATTTATTGATAACCTGATAATTGATAATGGTTGTCACTTCATACTTCATAGTTTTGAATGACATATAATTTATAAAAAAAATTATTACAAATTCCATTACAAAAAAATAATTTTTTAAAATTTTTCAAAAACTGTGATTTACAGCTTTACTTATAAGTAAGCTATTGCGCGTTTAAAATATAAAGTAAACAACAGTTTTACGCAACACCTGTCCCCTGACCTCCACCCCGGCACGACTTACCGCTCCCGCTTTTTTCATTGTTCTATCCTACCAATCGATTTAATAATGCGACAATATTTCAAAAAACTGATCTGAATTCGTTTGAAAATTCATAAATTTTAAAATATTCAAGCTACGTTTATAGATGTTGGTGGGGGGGGAGGGGGGGGGGGTGAAATTGGAAAAAGTGAAATGTTTAAATTACTTATGAGATCTAAGTAGGTGTTTACTGAACATTTTTAAAATTTGTAATCACACAGAGAAATATAATAAAATAACACAAAATGTTCAACATGTAAAGGTACCAAAATGTAATGGTTATTTGTAACGGTAATATACTACAATTTTGGTTTGCGGAATGTAGGACGAAGGTACCTAATGCATACAAAATAAATAAATAATTTACAGTTGTACACACACAGTTTGAATATTATCGCGTGTTCTACATAATATTATGCGCAGAAAGCTAGCAACAATCCAACAACAATGTAAAATATATAAAACAAGCAAATTTTTATATTTTCAACAACGATTAACCTTGAGATCCTTGAGATTTTCACTAAATGTTAATATATAATTCTAAACTATACATGATGCAAAGGTGGGCATTTACTTAACTAGTTAATTATTTGTGTTCTTAACTAACCCACTTATTTAGTTAACATTTTTACTGTTGTAACTTTTTATAGTTAATTATCATTGTCATACTTATAGAAGGTATTCCAATTCCAAATATTTTATTCGGCATACCTACTACCCAAGACTGTCAGTTACCGTTATTTTGTATTGCACTTAATTGTTAAAATAAGTAATTACTATAACTTGTGAACAACTTATTTCCCAATTTATGGATTCAATTAAGACTACTTTTAAAATACTCGTGTATAGTACTATGGCATATAATTGTATATTTAAACATTTAAAAATTTAAACTACACAGATAAATGTTTAAAAAGTAATAATATTATAAATATACATAATAATATTGTATATAACGTGCTTTTAATATGTATCTTTACTATTTTTAAACTATAAAATCTTAAATTATTCATTATATTATATGACTATATAATATATTATGTATGTACATTTATATAATATTATGATAACGATTCAATAGAATTAATCCAATTTATTTTTAATTGTTTGAATCTATTTATTATATAATGTGAATAATGACGAAAATTTGGAGCAGGTAAACAGACTATGCACAAATGATATATATACAGGATGATTTTTTTTATCGTGAACCAGTTAATAGCTCGGGAAATATTAGGAATTTTAAAATAATTTATTTTTTAAACTTTCTAGGTTTTACTATCTTACACTGTGTTAAAATTTTGATAGTTTTAACTTTCACCCTTATTTGATAAAACACTATCAACATTCGATTTTCAAATGGCAAAACCTATTTTCGATAGCGAAAATCTATAAACATACTCAAAAAAATAATTTTAACTTTTACAGAATTCAATTTGAGTAATCCGTTTGCGACTTATTAATGCCTAAATATTCGTTAAATTTACTACTACTGGGCAATTTAACAAACCCAACAGTAAAAACCAGAAGTCAAAACGAAATCATATCTCAATTTAACAATACCCATAAGTCGTAACGATCATAATCGATAATAACTTATAAGTACAAAGGTCACGCGAATTTAATATCTTATCACCACTCCCAGGCAAACACATCCGTGATGTTTACGAAATGTTTCATAACATGTGTTTATTTATTGATAACCTGATAATTGATAATGGTTGTCACTTCATACTTCATAGTTTTGAATGACATATAATTTATAAAAAAAATTATTACAAATTCCATTACAAAAAAATAATTTTTTAAATTTTTCAAAAACTGTGATTTACAGCTTTACTTATAAGTAAGCTATTGCGCGTTTAAAATATAAAGTAAACAACAGTTTTACGCAACACCTGTCCCCTGACCTCCACCCCGGCACGACTTACCGCTCCCGCTTTTTTCATTGTTCTATCCTACCAATCGATTTAATAATGCGATAATATTTCAAAAAACTGATCTGAATTCGTTTGAAAATTCATAAATTTTAAAATATTCAAGCTACGTTTATAGATGTTGGTGGGGGGAGGGGGGGGGGGGGGTGAAATTGGAAAAAGTGAAATGTTTAAATTACTTATGAGATCTAAGTAGGTGTTTACTGAACATTTTTAAAATTTGTAATCACACAGAGAAATATAATAAAATAACACAAAATGTTCAACATGTAAAGGTACCAAAATGTAATGGTTATTTGTAACGGTAATATACTACAATTTTGGTTTGCGGAATGTAGGACGAAGGTACCTAATGCATACAAAATAAATAAATAATTTACAGTTGTACACACACAGTTTGAATATTATCGCGTGTTCTACATAATATTATGCGCAGAAAGCTAGCAACAATCCAACAACAATGTAAAATATATAAAACAAGCAAATTTTTATATTTTCAACAACGATTAACCTTGAGATCCTTGAGATTTTCACTAAATGTTAATATATAATTCTAAACTATACATGATGCAAAGGTGGGCATTTACTTAACTAGTTAATTATTTGTGTTCTTAACTAACCCACTTATTTAGTTAACATTTTTACTATTGTAACTTTTTATAGTTAATTATCATTGTCATACTTATAGAAGGTATTCCAATTCCAAATATTTTATTCGGCATACCTACTACCCAAGACTGTCAGTTACCGTTATTTTGTATTGCACTTAATTGTTAAAATAAGTAATTACTATAACTTGTGAACAACTTATTTCCCAATTTATGGATTCAATTAAGACTACTTTTAAAATACTCGTGTATAGTACTATGGCATATAATTGTATATTTAAACATTTAAAAATTTAAACTACACAGATAAATGTTTAAAAAGTAATAATATTATAAATATACATAATAATATTGTATATAACGTGCTTTTAATATGTATCTTTACTATTTTTAAACTATAAAATCTTAAATTATTCATTATATTATATGACTATATAATATATTATGTATGTACATTTATATAATATTATGATAACGATTCAATAGAATTAATCCAATTTATTTTTAATTGTTTGAATCTATTTATTATATAATGTGAATAATGACGAAAATTTGGAGCAGGTAAACAGACTATGCACAAATGATATATATACAGGATGATTTTTTTTATCGTGAACCAGTTAATAGCTCGGGAAATATTAGGAATTTTAAAATAATTTATTTTTTAAACTTTCTAGGTTTTACTATCTTACACTGTGTTAAAATTTTGATAGTTTTAACTTTCACCCTTATAAATAAATAATTTACAGTTGTACACACACAGTTTGAATAAAAATTTACTACTACTGGGCAATTTAACAAACCCAACAGTAAAAACCAGAAGTCAAAACGAAATCATATCTCAATTTAACAATACCCATAAGTCGTAACGATCATAATCGATAATAACTTATAAGTACAAAGGTCACGTGAATTTAATATCTTATCACCACTCCCAGCCAAAAACATCCGTGATGTTTACGAAATGTTTCATAACATGTGTTTATTTATTGATAACCTGATAATTGATAATGGTTGTCCGGTGTTGTCGTCTCGGTGGTGGTATTCGGCGCTGGCAGCGGGTTGGCGGCAGTTCCTGTAGGTTGGATGGTTGATGACCTCGGCGCCGGTATTGACTGCTCCATCAGCGGTCGCTGTGGCGGTCATGGTGGTGCCCTTGTTGTCGGCAGTGGTGGCGCCGGTCGGATGTTGGTCACCCGTCTGGGGCTACGCGACCTATTGAACCGCACTGTGGTTGTGGGTTCGCTGTTTGTCGCCCTTTGGAACACGACAGTGTGGTCTTCCCACCCACGCGTTTAGGCGGCCCACAGTACCGGTTCCCGCTGCAGCTGTGCCGTAGTCATCTGACGTACCCGTGCCGCCGCGGTGGTTCTGGGGCCCTCCTCCAGGCTGGCCGACCTCAGCAGCTGTTGGCTGCGTTCTAACAGTTTCGCCGCTTATTGGAGGGTGCCGTGTGTCGTCGGGGCTTGTCGTTCCATTTGGTGGTCTGGTGCAGTTCCGACTAAAATTATGTACCTTAAATGCTAATGTTGGATTATGATTGGGGGTATTGGGTGGGGAATGTTTGGGGCGATGCGGTGTTCGCCCGTTTGAGGCAGGACACGTGTATTTTGCGTGCTAGCTGTTGGTCTGTGATAAATTTTTTGTGCGCGTTTGACAGGTGGTGCCTTGTAGTACACCGTGTCACCTGTTTTGTACTTTGTGTCTGTTGGGCCACCTGTTACCGGTGCTGCGGTCAGTACATCGCTTTCGCGACTCACCCTATCCATATTTATTTGTTCGATCGGGTTGTCCGCTGTCCACGACAGTATCCAGTCCCCCGGTCTTTTGCCCTCTCTCCCGAGGACGAGTACCGATGGTGGATATCCTGTCCGGTCGTTACGCCTGTTCCTGATCGAAAAAAGTATGGGGGCTAGCTTGGTGTCCCAGGTGTTGTGGTTGCCGTCGACGAGTTGCGCGCGTAGACTTTTTTTAATTCCTGGTTACGGTGTTCGACTGGGTTGGCCCTCGGTTGATATAGCGGAGTTGTCCAACTTTCGGCTCCCCACTGTTCGATCGCTTTATGCATATCGTTTGCTACGAACTATGGGCCGTTGTCGCTTAAGCACACACGGGGGTATCCAAAACGTGAAAAGAATTCTCGTTCGAGCATTTCGGTTATTGTTTTTGTAGTTGCTGTTCCGAAGGGGTATGCCTCGGTCCATCTACTAAACAGGTCCATGGCGACCAGTATATACTGTTTTCCCCTACTAGTACGCGGGTAGGGGCCCATGAGGTCTATGCTAATCACCTTCCAGGGGTGTCGGGGTATTTTGGTTGTCGCGGGGTCACCTGGGCGCGTGTTTAGTGGTTTGGTGCACGCGCATATGTGACACGACTTGACGTACAGTTGGATCTCCTTTTTTTGTCCTTTCCAAAAAAACCGTTATTTTACCGCCCTGTACGTTTCTTTCCAGCCCGGGTGGTTTGCGAGTACGTGATCGTGGTATGCCCAGATCACGTTCTGTGTTTTGTCCTTTGGGATGACTACGGGTGTGTGTTCGTCCAAATTTGTCCGCAGAAGACCGTCGGTGTAAATGTATTGTTTTTTCTTATCCGTGGTACTTCCGGTATTGTGCGCTCAGTCGTCAGTTGTCATATTGTGCGCTGTCATACATGTGTATTGGGGTCATTGGCCTACCATGTAACGAGCATAGCGTGTGTGATTGTGGAACCACTAGTGGTGTTAGCCGGGTCCGTCGTGGCGAACAGCTTGTCGGCCGATGAGCTAGTAGGGGTGGTGAGTGGTGAGGTGGGTACTCCTTCTAGTCGTTCCTCGTCTACCGGTGGCCCGGTGGTTGAGTTGCGGGATAGCATGTCCGGCGCCTCGTTTTGTACGCCGGGAACATGTGTGGTTTTGTAGTCCAGGTTAGCCAGCAGCTGTAGTGCCCACCTGGTTAACTTGGAATTTGTGTTTTTGGCTCGGTGGAGCCATGTGAGTGCCGAGTTGTCGGTGAATAGGTCAAAGCGACGGGCCTCTAGGTATGGTCTAAACTTGTCGGTTGTCCAGACACTCGCGTTCTACCACGGCGTACCTTGTTTGCGTATCACTAAACTTGTTACTTGCGTAGGTGATTATCCGCCTTTCGTCCGGGCTGTCACCCCGTTGGAAAAGGACGGTACCTGCTCCTATTTCGCTAGCATCGGTTTGTAGACAAAACGGTTTTCCGTAATCCGGCGTCGACAGTTTTGGCGAATCGTACAGGGCGCGTTTTATTTTGGTAAATGCGGCCTGTTCGATTTCAGTCCACGAACGTTTAGTCCCCTATTTAAGTCTATTTGTTAGGGATGCTATGGTGTCCGCGTAAATGTCGACAAACTGGCTGTACCAGTTGCAAACGCGCAGTAACTTCCATAGGTCCCTCAGTTTGGTTGGTGGGGGGTAGTTTGTGATGCCCTCTAGTTTCTCCGGTTGCTTGTCTATTCCTTCGGAGGTGACTAGGTGTCCGAGAAATGAGATTTCGGTAGCTCCGAATCTGCACTTTTCGGGGTTGCATGTGAGCCCGTGTCTCTGTAGGCGTTCTAAAACTTTGTCCAAGTGGCACTGATGTTCGTCCACAGTAATCGAAAACACCACTATATCGTCTAGATAAACGCGGATGAACTCGTCCAGGTTCCCCCTCAGGACTTCGTCCATTAATCGCATGAAGGTCATGGGGCTGTTTTTGAGGCCGAAGGGGAGGACTCGGAATAGGTATAGGCCCTGACGCGTCCGGAATGCCGTGTATTTTCGTACATTTTGGTTAAGTGGAACCTACCAGTAACCCGACTTAAGGTCCAGGACGCTGAACACTTTTGAGCCTCTCATCTGACGTATCAGCGTATTGAGGTCGGGCATTGGGTAAGCGTCGGACTCAGTGATATCATTGAGCCGCCTATCATCAATGCACAGTTGGGGTGAGCTGTCTTTCTTTTTCTCTAGGACGATGGGTGCGGCCCACAGGGATGTGCTCTGTTCTATCAGTCCCTGCTCTTCCATGTCCCGTATAATGGTGTCGATTGTGGCCTGTTTAGCCGGTGGGTAGGGATATGGTTTGAGTGCTATGGGTGTTGGTTTTTTGAGGAGGATGTCGTGTTCTATTAACCTGGTGCGACCTACCTTACCGTCGAATACGTCCGGATAGTTGCGTACTACTTTGGTGAGTTCGCGCGTGTGTGGTGGCCACCGTTTATTGTTAATTTGTCGACATCTAGTGCTGGGGTTGGGATGAGTGTCTGACCTTTCCAGCATGCTGTTGTTCTCCTATCCGAACCTAAATGAATAGTGCTCGTTGTGTAGTCACAGGTTACTTCGTTTTGTACGAGAAAGTTGTGACCTAGGAGCATGTCACAGTATACATTTTCCAGAATGGCTGCGTTGAAGGTGACTGTGTTAACGCGGTGTGTTCCCGGGGCAGTTACTGTTCCAGTGAGGACCTCCACAGTACCTGCACGGGTTGGGTGGTTGCGGTTTGCCTGCCGTACCATCCCGTGTAAGTGGTTGTTGCGTCGGTTGGGGCGGGCGGGTATGGGAATTTTTTTTGTACGCCCGTTTCGGCTGTGGTTGTGTGGCGGTTTCGTCGGGTGTGTATTCCAGGATTCCAGTGATCCGTTGGAGGTCTCCGAAAGTCGCTGGTCTTTGCAATCGTATATGCGTGTGGTATTCGTTGTGCATTAGACCGGCTATCGTACCGACTAGCTGTGTTTCAAATAGTCCGGAATTGACGTGGTGCGCAAGTTGATTTTTTTGTGTCACGAACTCCGTAAGCGATTGCGTTGGTGTTTGTCGGACGGATACTATCTCTAAGCCGTGATTGTATTTCCACGTTGTCGAATTTTTCTAAAAATTCAGCGCGGAACTCATCCCAGGTGAGGTCCAGTAGTCTGATGGTGTTCCACCATGTACTGGCTACACCCTTCAGCTACTACGTGACAATATTTGTCCAGGCCAACCTATCTATACGTGTTTGGTACAATATCGATTCCGCTTTCTGTATAAATCGTACCGGGTCCTCAGTCGTTTTTCCGAGGAACTCCGGCAGCGAATGTTTCGCTGCACATACATCGTCGTATGGTATAAGCGTCGATTGTTGTGACGCATAGTTGTGTGTGGAGGAGGGGGAATGGTGGACATTTGGCGTGTCGTCGAAATGTACCGTACCTCGTACCGTATTCCGTGTTGTTCAATAGCACTGTGTGGTGGGGGCGGGTCGGTGCTGTCCCTTCCGGTTGGTGTTCCGGTGCTTGGCGTGCTATACCCATTTATAGGCGCCGCATTGTCTCTGCAATGCGACGTTGGTCGTCGCTAAAGCGGACCATGCAGTCCTCGAGCATGGTCAGTCGTGATTCCAGACTGTGGCCATGCGCCGAGCTTTCCGCCGCTTGTTGTACCTCCTTAATTATGGAACGACTCGCTTGGATCATGTCCATAGCCAGTTGGTGTGTGGGTGTGGGTGGGTTATTGGTGGTGTTGTTCGGTGGTTGGGCGGGTGATGATTCGACCGGTTGGTGTTCACGTTGTCTTGCGTCAGGCATCTAACCTGTTGGTGGGTTATTTCCGGTCTGCACAGCGGGTTCCATAGGCGGAAACCGGACTTCGTTGGCCTGTAGGTTCAGGTCCATGAAATGTTGTATTGGTCGGATTTCGAGATCATCTTTCGCACCCGTATCCGACAACCTGCGCTGCCTGCATTCGTAGCGCAACTCCGTGGCGGTCAATTCATTAATATATTTTTTCGGCATGACGTCCTGTGGTTTTTCCGGTGTTGTTTACGGGAGAATATAGAATAGGCTGTGGTCGGTGGAACGGGTGTGTTGACTGTTTATTGTTGTTTATTTGCGTACGGAATGTAGGTCAGTGGGTTGTTGTTGTTATGATATTGCGCTTGCCAGGCGATCGCAGTAACCGGTTTTCGCGGAGTGTTGTCACTGATGCGCGTGTGTGCGTTATCCGGCCCACTACTGCGATTACGGTAGGCGGCGGCTGTCGTTCTGAGCAACGACGACGGCAGTCCGATAACGTGGTATTTCTGTCCCGGGTTATCACGTGTAGACGTTTTCGGGTGGTGGTGTATCCTCGTGCTCTCGCGTTCCTACCTATCTACGTCGTGTGTGTTTGCACTTTGGAGCGTCACGCGCGGTGTAGTCGGTGCGTCCGTAAATCGGGCGGCGCGGCAGGTCGTTACGTCCTTTTGTAATATTATGTTACGTAACGCCAGTTTTTCCGTTATCGCCTGTTAACCACGTTTTTGTCGCGTCGGGGACTTCTTTCCAAATTTCACAACGGGGGGTATGTGATGGTGGTAGTATGTGGTAAGTTATTGAAAAAGGTTTTCACTTACCGGTGATTCCTGTTCGGGGAGCCATTTGATGTGGACCTAATGGGTGCCGTGTTGGTGAGGTGTATTGAGGTAACCAATTATATGGTTCCTGGCACGGGTGTCGTGTGCCGGCGTCGTTCGTCGTCGATTGGCGGTTTGTTTGAGAAGAACAGCGTGGCTTTCCGCGTAAAAGGCTATTTGAATTCAAACAGCTATTACGCGGGACCGCGTCAAATACTTGTTTACTGATAAAACAATAGTTTCATATTTTAATTTGCAATAGGTAATAGTATAGTATCTTCAGCGTTGGAAGAATAACTCAATATTAAACGATAGTTAAATTGTATTATAAAAATTAAATTAAAATTATCAATACATACACATTAATATAATTTATGAAAAAATATTTTACATTTTATTGTTATAAGAACAACATAAGTACCTATACTAGGCAGTAGTCACACAGAATCTTGTGAATTTAGCAGCGCAATGATAACAGTCAATTTTTAAAACAGTCTAACAAATTTGTTAGTGAATTGTAAGAGATTGTTAGACAACATTCAAAGTTTTTTAGACTTAATATTTGACGCTAGACCACTTTCATTTATTGCACTGCTAACTTCACGGCAGCAGTACAAAAGTTTGTTAGAACTTTTTTTTTTACTCAAATGACGCATAACAACTTGTTAGAGATTGTTAAACAACTTTTAAAGTTTGTTAGACTATATTTTTGACACTAGAATTTTTTTACTTTTACTTTTTTTACTTTTGTCAGAGATTGTTATATAACTTTTAAAGTTTTTCAGCAGTACATAAGTTATGTTAAAAATATATAAAACAACATATAAGTTACTTAAGTTTGTTAGAACTGTTACGTCCCAACCGACGTCGATATATACATCAACGCAGAGATAGAATACGTGATGTACTAGGTATGATGAATGTTTATTAACGTAGTACAAAAATAAAATGTTATAATATAAAGATAGAATATAAACTGTAAGTGGTGTTACGACTAGAAAGATACGTATGTGACGGCACCTTCTATAGTTTAATTGTTTTCTCTACGATTTTGCAACGACCTCCGCATGTTATACTATACTAATTGCCTTATTAGTTATAGTGTCAAATATTATTAGAAACGTGCGGCGTGCTGTACATAGTTAATATATGATTAATTAATACGTGGGTACGTAACAGAACATACAATTAAGAAGACAATTTTGCTTACTTTAAAATTTGGATATATTTTATGATTTTCTCATTACATTACATTACATTTTAATAAGATTTTAAATATTGTATCTATTAGATATAATAAATATACCTAATTCATATTTTGTATTTGACGAAAAGTATCAAAATTAATACATTATATTCAAACGTAAATATGAATACCTACCTACGATTTATATTATTGGCACAAATGTATCATGGTTAGAGTCTATATAGAGTGTGATTTCGGTTAAGTATATAATGTACAAACATAATTTTCTAGCTAATAGCCAAGAGTCAAAGACATTTCGGAGAATCGCAATAATATAATATTATATAGTCTTGTTTGTCAAAAAATGTAATCATTGAAAACCAGGTTAAAAATGATAAACAGTATACAATGCTGTATTATAATTTTTAACAATATAATTCATAGTTCACAAATACCGCCTCAATAAAATAAATATTGTAAAAAATAATTTAAAAAGTAAAATAAGATTAATATTAGATTATAATATAGGTAAGATCGTACGGCAGTCATAGTTTCACCTGTCAAAGGTAACCGATATCTAATACTTTATTACCTACTAAAATACACGTAGCTTTAGGTACATTTTTAATACGCGTATACTAATCAACGGTTCCTAAGAGTTTGCCCGGTAGCTAGACTATTGTTATGTATTCAGCATCTTATATTGTGTGAGTATGTGTAAAGGTACAACCAAATTATGTTTATAAACATTAAACCCCTACTATAACGTAATTAATAGCTGATAAATACTTGGTAAATATGTAAAAAAAATAATTCAATATTGATAACTTAGAGATAAGGGATAAGACCAATAATATAGGTATTAGGTAGATACCCACATTTAAGGTTACATTTTATAATTTTATTTAGACCAATTTCACATTATCGCTTTTATTTGCGTATTCGCCTTCGTCCAAAATGGTCCAATACAGTATTATAAATTATTTATTTGTATGTTCTGATGTAATCTTATGTGTTGTGTACCTATGGTATTTAAACTATTAAATATTTTTCATCAGGATCTTCATCGCTAATCTATGACTTAGTAAAGGATAAGTACTGTCGTATATTGTAGACAGTCGTCAAAATAATATTATTTAATAAATATGTAATATAGGTGAGAATATTTTAAATTGTAAATTATTGACATAGGTCAGGCCAGCGAAGCAATATGTGCCGAGGCGACAATAATATTTTCTATATAACACCACCGTACGGGTAGGCACGGGGGCCCCGTGTTCGCTGAGCGATTCGGCGAGGACGTAGGTACGACGTGCGTGTGAAACGCCGATCGTAGTACGGGCTAGGCGATCTGAATTTGCTAAGTGTTTTATTAATGTTTGTTTAAATACAATAAAAGTGTTTCCGACCTGAAAACCCGAGTTAAACATCATTTTAGTCATTCTTACGTTCTTACCTCTTATAGGAACAGAGCAGGCACACCGAGGGTGGGAGATTATATTGGTGGTTCTAAAAAGAACCGTTTCTTCTTGGTCGCGATGGTAGATCGACCGTAAACGCATTAATAACGTTAGTAGCAGTGCGCGTGTTCATCAATGTCGGAGACCGCCTTGTATAGCGAGTGTTCTCGCCGTTGCGTCGATGGCTTCGTCCGTGATGTGGTCACGAACGTTGTGTTTTGTCGATCGCTACCTCGCATAATGGTGTCTTCGCCGCTACGTCACTAGCTTCCCCGTGGGATGAGCGGGAATGCTGGGCTCGTCGGTTGCCGCTTCGTATACAAGTGTCTTCGCCGCTGTATCGATGACTTCGTCCGCGGCGTGAGCAGGAATGCTGTGCTGATGAATCCTCGTTGTGTCTTGACTCCTTCTGTAGTTCGGTGTGCGTAGGTTTGAACTGATTGAAGGATTATTGAAGACTGTGTTGATTATACTGAATCGTCCGGTATATAAGTCGTCTGCCGTATCAACTAGTAAACTATCTGCTGCCGCAGTGTTTAGTTGTGTTTTCAGGTGGTACGGGAAGTTCTGTAGTTAACATTGTTTTAGGGTTATTGACGTGGGGAGGGTGTCATTGGATTCGTCTTACTCCCTATATGCCACCCTTCTTGTAATTGGTGTGTTGTTATTTGGGGCTTTATACCTAATTGTTTCCTAATGTTGGTTTGCGGGGTTTGTGCTGTCATACTGTCCGCTGAATGGCGGTCCTGAAAAGGACCGTTTTATGTAGTGACGGCTTCTCCGTTACAATATAATATGTGCTTTATTCTACTTTAATCCAGTTTTTCCTATTTTCTTTTGTTATTATTTTTAATTAGATAAATACAATTACTTCTATTAGTGCTAATACTAATTTCTAAATATTTAGTATTCGTTAAATTGGTTCAGAAATATTTTAAATATATAATAATATTAATTTGTTGATCTACTTTATCCATTTTCAATAATAATTAATATGGCTTCCAAACGATTCGATGACATTATACAAGCGGCGGTGGATTTTAAATTATTAAATGAAAAAGGCGAACTATTACCATGGTCATCTAGGCCATACTATCAAAAAGCTGCTGATAAACTAAACAAAAAAGAAAATTGCTTAAAAATTAATAGATCCTATCTATATACAATTCTTAAAAACAATAGATACAATCTTTTTGATACATTAAAGTCTAAATATGGAATTTAAGTTGCTCCTGATTTTACTGAAAATGTATATGAAAGTTATTTCAATGAAAAGACGATGATATCCAAAATAATACAATAATCGATAAAGGTAATATTTTTCTGAATAATAAGGTGTATTTTAATATTTTATTAGTAAATTGAAACGAATATGAGGTAAAATGAATTACAATAAAATATTTTATATTTGGTGAAAAAAATTAATTTAAGCCCCAGTGAACATGTCAATGTGCATATACTTTTGGTGCGTTATAAACAAATGCTTCATTTTGCCGATATTATTTTTATTTCCAATCACTCGTTTTCAAAATCTAAATAACGCAGAAAACCTGTTTTTTTTAAATTAACCAGTCTTTCTTAAAAAAAATTTGATATTGAAAATATTATAAAACATAAACCACTTAACTTAAAAAAGGTGGTCAAGTGGGTGTAACTCTGTTGTACAATAGGTTATAAGTGGGTCACTGAAATGCATGGACGGTGTTAAATTTGAATTCAATAATATATATCACTGTGCAAGAAAAAACGATTCTGAGCGAAGACGGTCAGCCAGCCTATGATATAACTAATATTTGATGATATTATATTGTGCATACAGTTATTTATATCTAACCTATTTAAGTGAAATCTTGTTTCAATCCTTAGCTATAAAAGTTGAACATTTTATAAATATTAAATTTGATAAATTTAGTCAAAATTCGAATTTTAAATGCTAATGAAAAAAAATTTTGCAAATATATTTATAATATTTTTAAATTACTATTATAACAATATATCAGAAAAATTGCTACTTGGTGCAATTACCAGAACATTTTGTAATCGAAGATCACTAAAAGAGTATATTAATACTTGTTTCATTTATTTAACTGGTAATAAAAATCAACTTCCTGAGTGTTACGTACGAATTTATGTGGCACATATAGTACACATTATCTGCCGTTGGCAATGTTTGACAGTACGAAAACCAGTAAAAGACTTTTACGTACGCACTATAGGACTACTTATCGAATCAATTAGCATCGATGACTTCAAAAAAACGCTAGAAATGATAATTATTATTGCATGTTCCGAGACTGATGGAAATAACGTAAGTAAACTACCTACTCCCTCGGAAAACGCACGAAAATATACGTACGTGTCCCCGACCCCCCATCCAAAGAAAATCTCGAAAATTTCTATCCAAATATTTTGTACGTCATTTGTATGAATTTGTGTGACCATTTTTGGAATTTGTACGACACTAGTATTCGAGCAATATCGGAAATACAGAAGGGGGGCTGGAGACACATGTCTCCAGCCCCCCCTAATATAAATAATTAAGTATTCATACATTTTATACTGCAAGATTCAAGAACGCCATTTGTATGAATTTGTATGACCATTTTTGGAATTTGTATGCGACCCCCCTCCCGAGTTATAATCGAAAAACCCATTTTGATTCCCGTGTACCCGTTTGTATCTAATTCTTTGATTGTTGTTTATTGATATTTTAATTGATTTATGTAATAATAATGTTTTAAAATACAAATCTAATTCAATATACTATAATAAATCTTAAAAACGTTTAATTTTCCAACACAAACATCACGCAGGTATTTTACTAATATAAATACTGTTGTACTTCAAGTAAGAAAATTATGCACAATATACTGTGTATATAGTTAAAAACAACTTATAAATAAATAAAATAATATATATTACCTAGATCCTCGGCTGGGCAAGTTAATGATAGTTTTTAACTTATATAATTTAAGTAAACTATTTTTTTTTTCAATCAAATTAAAAGTTATGTTATAACGCATCTTTAATACATGAACTAAATTAAAATAAGGTTAACAACTACTATTAATTTAACTTGGCTTTAAAATTTAATTTAAGTGTAAACGATGCTTACTGTATTGTTTAATATTTATAAACAAATTTCAAAAACGGTCATTAATTTAAATCTTGAGGCTACGTATAGCCACCCAAACGTACCCAATTCGTCGGAGAATAAGGCTTTTAAAACATCGGCAGTTGAAATTTTTATGGAGTCGGATATTTATAGAGAGAGCGTTTATGAAGATAATAGGAGAAGAGGAAACATATACGAGTAGATGAAGTGGATTTACATTGAATACTATAGACGGGTTGTTGCTGAGTGTGTATAAATATGCATCAATGGGTGATTCATCTTAGATAAAACTACCAGCGTTTATTGATTGCAAATGGGGGTACCATCAACCCTCAAAACAGCGATCAGCACTGTTTTAAGTGGTCGATTCTCGCTAGACACATGACGGGGGCGACGGTATGTCGTGTTGGTAAAAATTACAATTACGTTTATCCGATGAGGAGAAGGTCACCCATTTCGATCTGTTGCTGGTGGCAGACGACAACGGGTCGCATTATACATATATATCAAATTTTTCCCGGCTTTTACGTTCACAAAAAACAGGTGTAATGATATGCTCACATACCATTATAATAAATAAACTAAAATCTTACAGAATAATAAATAACGGCCAGACTGTCGTTCGTAGAAATCGGTCATCCCCAATAAAACTATTGTCACCGACCAAAAGGTCTTTGCCGCCGAACAGAAATCTAGTTCGGGGAATTACATAAACCTTTGATAAAACCATCTACCACTCTCTGGTCGGCATATCCGTGTCGTCCCTTAAACCAGTGCATGAGCACCAACCACCAAAGTAACAACTTCTCAAGTCTCAAAAAAAAACCGATTTCAACGAGCGACAACTGGACTCCTTATGTGAGCAATAATCAGTGCGTTCTTTAATTCAATTTTTGTATTTGAAGTATTACTTTGTCTCATCTAAAACCTAAAACTACTACAGCTTATTATCTACAAACAACTGCGGATCAGGTAAGACATATAATATAATATTTTATATTTATTGCAGTTAATACACTATATTATGTGCTTTTTATATAAAATAACATTGTACGGTGTATTTGATTTAATTCTCGAATACACGATCTCGAGAGCCCTCCGAACACCTGGAGGAAGGTAATAGCTTAATTTTACTAGTTTAACATCTGATTTTAATATAACTATCGACAGGAGTCGTTTTTATATTTATCTTATTTCTTAGTTATTACAAAGTGGCGCACAACACAAGTTCAGTTTATTCAGATAAATAAACTGAGAATTGATCAAATACATTTTACAAAATTATATTCATTATATAAGATTATAATATTTTAATATTCATTTTAAGAATTAATAAAAAATAAATTGTCAATACAAAAAAATATTAAAAATAAAACTTAGAAAAACAATAATAACAAAAAGTGATTTATTTATTAATAAAACATACTAATTTAACGATTTACGATTTAACATAGTGTAGTGACCCCTCACTGCTCGCTTATATTTTTGAGTTCGTCGACGTTGATGGTTAATGTAGGAGAAAAGGTTGAAGAGAGACAAGTTGCACAAGTTAGTTATAAGTAATTTATTTAAAAAGTAATTAATTTCATATATAAATTTGAGGACAGAGCGAAAAGCATCTGCCCGAGACTCAGCGTGTGCGTAGTGCAGACTCTGTACTAAATCTAATTTTACTATAGATTCTATCTTATATTTATATAAAATCTATACGGATACAAATGTACACGGTAGAGTCCAGGAGGTGGATATTTGAAAGGAACTGGAGATGGACGTTGTTATTGCACAAACAACCCGAGCGAATGATTGGCACTTATTGGTACAAAGTTAATTAAGTTTTGCAGATATTCATAATCCGTTTACTTAGTCCTTAAATTGCGCTGTCACTCACGGATTATTTTCATAGGTTGTTTTCGCACTATTGTGGAAATGCAAAATGTTTTTTAATTGCGCTGTCAAACTCTAGGTACGTACATTGTACGTGGTTCTTGGAATCGTTGATGTAGTTAACCTTCTTGTTGTTGTTGTCCTATCGTGAGAATGTACTTAGAATATTAGTAATACCACCAGTTTACTACAATAGGTATCATCATATATTATAAAAACAAAACCAATTAATTTTATATTCATTAAAATAAAAAAATTTACTTATTTAGTAAATAATATATATTAATTAAATCTATTAAATAAGTTGCAAAAATATTACAATTAAATAATGGTACATTACTTAATATAAAATTATTTTTTAAAAATAATACAAATAGGTAATTTAATATGGGAGACAATAAAAAACCTTACTTTGAACCCGGAAAATTCACGGGAAATAATTCTGAAAACGTCGATTCTTTTTTGAAAAATTATCAAAGAGCTGCACTTATTAACAGATGGTCCGAATCTGAAAAAAGTCTATATATTCCCGTATTTTTAGAAGGCACTGCTCTCATATTTTATGACAATATTATGGATACCGTTGAAAACATTAATTCGTCCGATCTAGAAAAAAAATTTAGACTGGAATTTGACCCATTGCCCAAACTCATATGCTTCGAATAATGCTTGAAAAACGCAAACAGAAACCTGATGAACAAAGTATGTCTTACATAATTGAAGTAGAGTCATTGTGTAGGCAAATTGACAAAGATATGGCACGAGGAGAAATGGTACGAAGTATAATGAAAGGCTTAAAACCCACAATATTGAGATGTATAGGAATATTAGGAAATGAAACACTTGATGAACTTAAAAAAAACGATCGCAAATATGAACTTATAGAGTTTATGACAGCAGATAGTATAGATAAAAACCCATATGAAATTGAAACAGAGATAATTGAAAATAAAATGCAGCAAATAAATACAAACTACAAACTAAAAAACAACGAAAATAATAAATTACGAGAGGAAATAGAAAATTTAAAAGAAACTATAGGTCAGTTAAAACTATCTCAGATAAACAATGGTAATAATTATCAAAACAACTTTACTAAATACGACCCAATTTTTAGATATAACGAAAATAACAGTAATTATATCAATAATAATAATAATTCAGCATACCCAATACAATGCTCGATATGCTCGAAGAATAACCACACTGAATATGAATGTTACTTTAAAAACAAACTTAATATAATATGTCAATTATGCAATAAATTTGGACATTCCGCGATCATTTGTCGTTCAAGTACAACTAACAACAAGTCAAAAAAATTAAATACAAAGTTAAACTCTTCTGATAATTGCTCATCTTTAAATACAGAAATACGGAAACAAAATATAAATAAAATTAACTGTACACCCGATGCTATTTATATTGAAGCTCAATTTAATAATATTACCTTACCAATAACAATTGACACGGGGGCAAACATATGTTGTATTAGACAAGACCTACTACCCAGTAATTATACAATAACGCCGAGTACACTACGGCTATCAGGACCAGATAATGAACCACTATGCGTGGTAGGTATAACCAAAATTAAAATCAAAATCGACAATAACTATTTCAATATGACGCTCACGTAGTAAAAAAATTATGCAGTGCAATCTTACTTGGAAATGATTTTTTTATCAAAAATAATGCCCTGATCGATTTCAAAGACGGTAACATTATTTTAAATAATAATATAAATATCCAACTAAAAATCAACAATATAAACGCGCTCAATAGTATAAATAATACCAACAATATTATAGAATTAACAGGTAGCATATTTAATTGCCCAAATAACTTTGCTATAGCTCATTGTATATCTGCAGATCTCAAAATGAATAAGGGGATAACACATTTAATATCCAAAGTATACGGTGATACTAAACCACAACTTACATTACAAGAAATAAATGTGGGGGACACAATACCTATAATCAATAACTGTAAAACTATATTTCACTTAATAACAAAAAATGTACACTACCACAAACCCAAATATAAGGATGTAAAATCTTCAATTCATAATCTAAAACTTGAAGCTACAAAACTAAACATTTCAAAAATTGCAATACCCACCTTAGCTTCAGGGATAGACAAATTAAATTGGTCTATAGTAAAACAATAAATATATTTAGAATTTCAAAATACTAACATTTAAATACATATTATATACCATAAAGATGAATAAAACATAACACAAAATTGGAAATTAAAAGAACACGCTTAACATAATAAATAACATTTATACATTTTTTAATGATAATAATAATAATAATAATAAAAACGAAACAAAAATAAAAGACATGGTACAACCTAAAAATCAAAATCAAGCCAATAATATATTTCCTATATTCAAACCAGAAGAAAACGTCCTCAATGATGGGAATTTTGAATTGTATACCGTTACAACAAAAATGTCCAATAAAATTCCCAACAATATAGTTCACATACAAGAAATACCGACACTCGCTTCATTGATACACAATATAAAAATTAAAGATACGATAAACGATGGTAAAAACACAACGATTAAAATAAATAAAATACAAATCACTCCGATCGAAAATCATACAAAAATAAATAAAAAATTAACAAAATACCCTAACAAACCAATTGGTATACAAACAAAAAAAAATAAATAATTAAAAGGTTGTACGGGCCAGAGTATATAATAATAATATACGAGTCCCGGACACCAAACTCCTTTTTTTACGCCACTAACACCTAGGTCTAAAAAATATAAAATGGAGGACTAGCTGGTGTGTAGTGTTGTAATAGCTCGAACAGTAGTGGTCGGGATCGTCTAGCAAATACTGTCGGCCATGTAGTGCTTGTTGTGGATTATATGTATTTGTGTATTAATATGTGTACGTATGTGGGTGCTTGTACAATAAAACAAATAATAATAAAATGGTAACACGGTTTCTGGTAAGAAGTTGCTGTTGTTGTATAATTCACAATAATAATAATAATGACGCAAATATATAATAAAATCACAACAGCACAATTGTATAAAAATATGATAGTAATAAATAATTAGTGCAAGGCTCTTATAGCCAGTAGCATAAATAATATAATAATTAGCGCACGACTCTTATAGCCAGCAGCATAAATAATATAATAATTAACAAAATAATAATGCACGACCCTTATGGCCTAACAGAATATATATAAATTGACCAGCTATTTAAGCTGTTAGCTCGTGTAGAAGTAAGTATGAAATATAAAAAGAACACGTGGCCCTTCTGGCACACGATACTATAATAATTAGAAGATATCTGCGGCGCTTATGGTTCAACAGATTCAATATATTATAAATAAATAATAATATAATAATAAAAACTCACAGTTCGTGGAGCGCAGTCTAGCTATCTGGTCCTGTGCTGAAAGATGATATAAAATAATACAAGGCAATGCTACAATAAATTAACAATAATATAATATTATAATGATAAAAGGTGACGATCACACACGTAAAATCTGGACAAATATAATAATAATGCCTTTATGGCTCACAATAATAAAGGATGCGGTTGTGCCGATACGGCGACATATACTCGACGATTAACGCACACTCAGTAAAAAATAATAAATGAGTATTGCCCTTATGGCTCACAATAATAAAGAAAAAAATAATACAATTAATACGTATATAATAAAAAATAGTTGACACACGTCGGTGTTCTCGGTAAGACGTACAAAACAGGACAGATTTACGACGGCCGTGCTAAAATATTCGCATAGACGGCGCGGCGGCGTGCCATAACGTTTAATCTACATATTATATAACTCACAAAACACATTCAATACGAAAATAAAACAATACAAATAAGGTGGTATGTGTGTGTGAGACCAGCTGTCTTCAATGACCAGTGATAATTAAGCTATAAAAATAATATTGTTGTTATGTTGCGGCGGCAACAAAGGTCAAACAAACCAACATTCTTAAAAGTACCAAAAACATTAATCTATAATTCACAAATCACGCAACACTTGTAAAATAAACCAATTAACAATAAAAATACTTACTCTGACAAGTATCCAAACTATATATTATGAAAACAAAAAAAATATTAATACCAAATCTTATAGGAGACTCAACCATATTATCAACCTATTACAGGTGTAAAGGAATAGCTTTACGTACCAATATAATGTATACGTATTATTCTACTCGGAGAGGCAGTTCTCCTTGAGTTGTTATGATCTCTTAGACGTAACCTCATAGTTAGAAACCACATTCTATTTTGGCAATCTAATCAAGGGGAGCGACAACAACAAGTTACGAGGCGGCGGTTGCGAGAATAACAACTTATTGAACCAGCTACGACCACCTCAAGGACACCCTGTCCACGCGCAGGATCCATCAAAGGAACCAACATCATATATAGGAGACCTGGGAACACAGTAAAGACAGATGTACCTGGACCAGCAACGCAGAAGCGACTTCACGCCACTACCCATATACAGGATGATTACTACGACTACTACTACTACTATTACCACGACGATACTATACTTTTCATTTTGTTATAAAAAAACATAACATTTATATATCTAATTTGACTACTATTATTTCAATCATCTACATAACGAATCCCTGAAGAGGCAGCACATAACACAGGATTAAAAAAAAAAAAAAACCCCAAATAAATGTTTTGTTTTATTAACATAACTTAAAAAAAAAAAATCACGAACTATTAAGACTACCTATATAAACTACTATAAGAACTATTATATAACTATTGTACAAGAATTACAGAATAATAATAATAAATACAAATAACCTACTTTAAATTACTTACCTAAGTACTAAAATAAATTTAACCTAATTTAAGTCAACATAAGCACAAAAAAAAAATGTTAAAACAAATGAATGCTAAAAAAAAAAAAAAAAAAAATGTAAAATGATTAACCTAAGTTAAGTTAGAATAATATATAAAAAAAAATATAAATAAATAAAAAAAAAAAAAATGTAAGATGATTAACCTAAGTTAAGTTAGAATAAGATATAAAAAAATGTTAAAGCAAGTAAATACAAAGAATGTGTAAAATAATTTTTTTTTTTCTCTAAACCTAATATAACTCAGCATGAATTCAAATGTAAAAAAAAAATATAAATAAATGAAAAAGAAAAGAATGTAAAATATTTAAGCTAATATAAGTAAGAAAATACATTTTAAGGCTAGGAAACAAAAAAAAAAAATGTAAAAAAAAAAAAAAACATCATTTAACTTTTAAGTTATCAAAAATATATTCTATGAACTAAGTACATTGTAAGCAAATTAACTATAAAATGTGTATAATTAGATAAGGATACCAAAAATGTCATTGATTAAAATTTAAAAACAATGTAAAAGAAAATTAGTACTCAAAAAAAAAAAATATAGAATAAGAACAAAATATGTAGGAAATTCATGATATGTCAACATGACAATATATTGTACACAAAAATTAATTAAAAAAAAAAGAAATTGTATAGCTATCATTACAACGCCAGATAGGGAACTTAAAATATAAAATATATAAAATCATTTTCAATAATAGAAACGCAACAATGGAATGAGGGTAGAACGAATTCTTAGTTTCAGTTCTATCTTACTAATTTTTCCCATAGAATATGTAAACTTTAAATTTACTTCCATTGACCTTTTAGATTGTATTATAAATATATATATATAAATGTCCACGTTAAATTATATTCAAACTTTTCAACTTTCAACTTTCGAACTTTCATTTTTTTTCTCACTTTCTCACTAATCTATTTAATTGTTTGTATTACTCTCACTCTCGCCTACGAGCGGTGTTGTGAGGGCACAACACAAAAAAGTGCAGGGTGGATGTAATGATATGCTCACATACCATTATAATAAATAAACTAAAATCTTACAGAATAATAAATAACGGCCAGACTGTCGTTCGTAGAAATCGGTCATCCCCAATAAAACTATTGTCACCGACAAAAAGGTCTTTGCCGCCGAACAGAAGTCTAGTTCGGGGAAATACATAAACCTTTGATAAAACCATCTACCACTCTCTGGTCGGCATATCCGTGTCGTCCCTTAAACCAGTGCATGAGCACCAACCACCAAAGTAACAACCTCTCAAGTCTAAAAAAAAAACCGATTTCAATGACCGACAACTGGACTCCTTATGCGAGCAATAATCAGTGCGTTCTTTAATTCAATTTTTGTATTTGAAGTATTACTTTGTCTCATCTAAAACCTAAAACTACTACAGCTTATTATCTACAAACAACTGCGGATCAGGTAAGACATATAATATAATATTTTATATTTATTGCAGTTAATACAGTGTATGTGCTTTTTACATAAAATAACATTGTACGGTGTATTTGATTTAATTCTCGAATACACGATCTCGAGAGCCCTCCGAACACCTGGAGGAAGGTAATAGCTTAATTTTACTAGTTTAACATCTGATTTTAATATAACTACCGACAGAAGTCGTTTTTATATTTATCTTATTTCTTAGTTATTACACAGGACATAAAGGAGATGGTCATTTTTGTAAACATTGTTTTACCAGTTTTGATGATAGACTGTGCAAATACAAATTAAGTGGACAGGAAGCGTTGAATCGACATAATCTGATTTTCGGGCCACACAAGCCGATTCTGCCAGAGATGCCGAAGGAGGGGGAGTGTGCTGAATTCAAAGCGTGAAGAAACACTCAAAGACACCCCCTTGTAATTTACGCTGATTTTGAGGCGAACAAAAGTACAAAAAGTGTTACGGGGTTTTAGTGAAGGCAGTCGAGGACGTGCCGGCAGAGTTATTGGTTCAACATGAGATACCGGCGGGGCTGGTAATCTACAGAGGCAGCGAAAATAGGACGGACGTGGCAAGACATTTTGTGGAGACGATAGTTGAGGTGGCCCGGAAAATCGAAGGTCTAATGAAGACGAATATTCAAACAAATGTGGAAAAACACACCAAGAGTGTAGTGTGTGTAACTTATGAAAATGCATATTAGCCGGGGGCGATAAGGTTAGGGATCATGATCATTTGACGGGCAAATTCAGGCAGACATTGTGCTTGAAGTGTAACTTGGAGTTACAACAGCCTAAATTTGTCACCATTTTTTTCATAATCTCTCAAACTACGACTCGCACTTCATAATATCTGAACTTGGTTATGACACCCAGGCTATCAACGTTATACCGAACAGTGAAGAGAAATTTATATCTTTCTTGAAATATATAAGTAGTACCTTCTCTGTTCGGTTTATCGACACGTTCAGGTTTATGGCGTCAAACTTGTCGTCCCTGGCTGAAAATTTGGTTACACCCGAACATGAGAACTTCCGTGAGACATTTTGTCGCCAGAGATATGCCGCTCGTGACACGTAAGGGGGTGTACCCGTACGAGTACACGGATAGTTGTGAGCGGCTGGAGGAGAAACGAATACCGAGGAAAATAGAGTTTTATAGTACATTGACGGAGACCAGGATAAAGGAGAGTGACTTTGAGCATGCGAAGGAGGTCTGGGACCACTTTGGTTGCAGGGCGCTAGGCGAATATACTGATTTATATTAAAAAATCAACGTTTTATTGTTGACGGACGTCTTTGAAAATTTTCGTGATGTCTGTATGAAGACATACAATTTAGATGCAACACACTACTTCACCACACCCGGGCTGAGCTTTGACGCAATGTTGTAATTTACAGGTCAAAAGTTGCAGCTGCTGACTGATTATGACATGTTTTTAATGTTTGAAAATGGTTGGTATTAAATATTATTATTTTTTTAAAATATTATTTAAAATATATATACATATATACTAATCTTATATATTTGTATAGGTATTCGTGGTGGATTGGTACAGGCAAGCATGAGGTACGCGAAGGCGAATAATATAAAGACCCCGGACTATGACAAGACTAAGGATAAATCGTGGTTGATATATCAGGACTGTAAATATATTTATTTTTTTTTAATTTTCTCAAATTTAAACTTTAAACTTTAGAGGTAATTATCTCTATGGTTGGGCTATGAGTGAGTACATGCCATACGGGGACTTCAACTGGGTTGATTCCCACTTGAACGGATTGAGTGAGATATCACCAACGTCAGATAAGGGGCGAGTATACGAAGTCGATGTATCATACCCAAAACACTTGCACGATCATCATAACGACCTGCCTTTCCTAGCGCAAAATGGTATACCACCAGGCTCGAAGGTAATAAAATTGATGGCAACGTTTCAGCAGAAGAGGAGTTATATTGATTATAGGAACCTCCAGCAGCTTGTGAAACCAATTTTCAATTTCTTGTTGAGAGTAGTCCAAAATCGAGTTTTTCGATTCATTGTTAATATTTTCTTTGTTCAATGATAATCGAGGTTTATTTGATATTTTAGTTAAAGGATCGATAATTGGTTTTAATGTCTGTGTCATTAATTGTTGAACATTATCCGAACCGGTTTTCAATGCGATATATTTACGTTTAAAACTTTCCTTAGCTTTAATTAGCTCATCAAACACAGTTGTTGCTTCCGCCATGACTACATTTTAAATGATAATATTTATTAGTTGTTTCATCTTATGTAACTACATAAATATCAAATCCAAAACGATAACGCCCGTTATCATGATCGCTATCTTTGCAAATAACAACAAATGTAAACCTCTCACGGTTACAGCATGTAACACAGAAATGCTTAAATTGTGTATACGACATATCACCCGAACGGTGTTGATTGTATACATGTTTTAAATTTGTTTCATCCTGTTTGAATAATACTATTAAATTCGCATTATCACGTATCAGCTGTTTAGGGACTTTTGAGTTACTCTGGGCCAGATAGAATATATCTATTTTACTGTGAAAACCTCGAGCAAAATATTCTCTTATTACGTGTTGCTGTTCACCAATAACATCGTCTATGATAAAAATTGAATTTGGTAAAACTTTCTCGGGTGAAATTACTTTATCATTCTCGAAAAAAGTAAAAATGTTAATACTGTCTATTCCATCAATAATACGTTTTAATAATTTATACTTAGGTTGTTCCATCATTTTGGAGTATATGTAAACGTTTTCAAATCGTAACCCATTTTCACCGACTAGTAGAAAATATATCAGATTGGTTTTACCACACCCCAAGCTCCCAAGTGCCAATGACCTTATCGTATTTGGAAAAAGCTCTCCATGTCTCCGTTGAATTGTCTCGGGAGAATCAATATTATAAATTCGGAGTTTTTTCGATTGCTCGATAAAGCGCATTTTTCCTTAAAGTCAATTTTCACTATAAATACAGATGTTATGTCTGCGAGAGCGTCACATGATGTCTCACGTTCGTAAGCGAAACAATAATAAGGGCTCTGGACTTATTTACTCTGTTATAAATCATTTACCCGTGTAATTATATTTACCTGGTTATAGGTAAGTCACTACAATATATTATTATTATATATTACTAATAAATCCGTTCTAAATTTTATGAATAATTGTTTATAAATTTGCCGGTCCTGGAACTAAATTAAAACAAAGATTAGCACGAGGAGAACGTGGTATAAACAGACTTGACGTGTTGGCCAAAACTAAAAGACGTTAAAATAAACATAACAAAAATATTGTGGTTGATGCCTATAGTGAAAGTGAGTGATAGAGAAAAAATTTGACTATTGAAAGTAGTCAAAAAACAGAAACCCCTAACGTGTGCGTTTAGATCGTGGGAATTATGTGAATATCCATTTTTACCTCAAACACTTCACATTCGTGGAAAGTAAAGACATCCAACAAGTTAGAAAAACCTCGATATGTTATAATCGGTTTTCAGACTGATAGGAAAAATAGCACAAGTAAAGCCATGTCATATTTCGATCATTGTAAAATTAAAAACTTGAAAGTCTATTTGAACTCTGAAGTATTTCCATATGAAGATTTTCAAAGTGACTTTAACAAGAATAAGATGGCAACATTATATCACGGGTATACCGAGTTCCAAAAATCTTACTATGGCCACGACGATGTGACACCTCTATTGAACCGATCAGAATTAAAAAATCTCTCTCCAATTATAGTTGTCGATATGAGCGGACAGAACTACAACGTGAAAATGTCGACAATGGACCTCAGAATTGAATTAGAAGCTGATGAAGCGTTTCCAGCTTCAACTTCAGCATATTGTTTAATATTACATGACCAAATTATAACTTATAATCCATTTAATGGAGAAAGAAGAACCTTGTAAATATTTATTGTGAATATTTATTGTAAACCTTAATATTCATAAATGAAAAAACTTTTTTTATATATCATGTATTTTTTTTTTATTTTTCACATAAATTATTGATTTCTAACAAAAATATTAAAATAGTCTACCTTTTACTTTACGTAATGGTGTTTGGTGTTCAACACAAGTTGATCGAGATGACGGCGGTGTCTTGAATTGAGACGATGTATAGGTTGGCTTGTAAAACTCAGTCTCATCATTTTCGTAGAAAGACTGTTGTAGAAAGACTGTTGTTGGCTACAGTTTTCATCGGGTGACCTTGGACCATCAAATTGATCAATCGGCTGGAAAAATAAATATAAAATAATCAATAATTTGTTTTTATTTAAAAAAAAAATATATATATTATATAAATTACCTTAGATAAAACATCATCCTCATCCGTCTGATTAAATCTCTGTTGGGGTCTTTATACAATTTGAAATAGCAGCGTTGACAGGTTAATAGCTTGGTGACATTGATGACAGGCTTCTAAAATTCTCGTCATATGGCTAGAATAATATGAAAAGTATTAAATATGTTATAGGTATATAATATGTATTAATACATTTCTAAATTACCACCGGAGTGTTTTGTGTCTCCAGACCATTCATATAAAGTTCAGCTAATTGTGTAGATGCAAACATTTTGATTTGGCTGAGGAATTGGTTTTCACTGGTTTGCCCGACTTCTACGTTGTTAATGAAAATTTGCATTTCATGTACATTTTTAGGCGGTGTATCCACTTGAAGAGTTTTTCCAATCAAATACTCGCAATATTCGTTCTTTTGTTTTTAACTTTGGGTTTGATGAATATTTTTTTTCCCCTATACTCTCAGAAATACTCCATTCCAAGTTCTGTAGCTGAATTAGATCTGAACGATTCAAAAGAACTCTAGATTCTATTACTAAAACATTTACTCCTACATACACCATACTCGACAATTTGAAAAAATCTGTCTCGAGAAATGTATTTCGTTTATATGATGTTGGTATGTCTAGTATAAATGATAGCCCGTTACCCATAAGCGAGAATATGCGTCTTAGAAAATCTGTTGACAACTTCACGTAACGTGAAGAAGTCAATATATGGATGACTGTTTGGAAATCATCAGTCGGATCTAGTCCAACAAGTAAAAATTTTCGAGTGGTAAAGTCCAATGTGTAGGATGCAGAATCTATTAGGGTAGCCGGAGTTGACGGTGGAACGTTTGTAGATGGCAGCGTTGTCAGTGATTGAACCGGCCATGTTATTAATGATTTTAGAACTTATAAAAAATATAAATAAAATCTGAAAATGTATTAAGACTTGAAAAAATAAAAACACTAACAAGAAATAAAATGTACGAGTAGTATAGCATAAGACTCTGAACACACTGAATAAATGTCGACTCTTGCAGGGTCAAGCGTCAAAGGAAACATTATTAGGTAGGAGTAAATTCCTCAATTACAACAGATGAGAAATTGAATAACAACACCTGCCGTAAAAGGTGCAGGTGGACTAATATACAAGGTTTAGAATATACAAAGGTGGTATACATGTATAGTCACAACCCTTGTTGAAGAATGTTATTGTTAACAATATATAGGGTTTATCGGGCCACACAAGACGTTTCATTCCTGTAGAATGTAATTGTACAAGTATATTGTTCTTAAATGTATTAAAAATACTGTATACACTGCATAAATGTATCAACCAGTTATTACATCGAGATGTGTACAATAATATTCATGCAGCTATATACATTAAGAATCATATGGGAAGCATAATATGATATTATCAGGTATGTGGCCCAGTGGGTCAAAGCGTCAATGCTATAGCTCGAGGGTCGATGGTTTGAATCTCTCCAGTCTTTTTTTCATTATTTAATGTATGTCGATCCATGCAAGCATTTTCCTCGTGCGCAAACGTGAGAAATATATGTTGGTCATGTGACGAGTCAGACTGGTGGTGAGGTCGGGTGGTATGTGAGGGTGGAGAGGGGAAATACGTCACGCACGTACAAGATCGGCGACAGCGTAGGTAGAGGTGGAGACGGCGGCGGGGTGGGGTAAATATACGTCACACACGTATGTGACAGGCGGTATGGCTACGACGGCTGCGACGATGTGGGATGTGGGATGTGGTGTTGTTGGGATGTGGGGATGTGGGTTGTGGGGTTGTGGCACTAGAACCACCCTTTTTATACTACTGACGATTTACTAAAAAAACCAAAGACGGTCAAAGAAACCACCACAGTTCCTTATGAAATTCTAATTTACAAAATATAAATTCAAGTATAAAATTCAATTTGTTTGTTTTGTTATTTTATTTTAAAATAGGTTAAATATATAAAAAGTTTTTAAATTTATCTCATCTTGTGTTACTTTGTTTTATGTATAATATTTGACTATATACGTCATTTATATTAGTTATAAATTGTAATTGATGTATAAAATAATGATATGATATACTCGTATAATAAAATTGTACCTTATATAGATATACGTAAAACTATAATAGGACCAAAGCAAACAAATTTAATTTAATTAGGCTTACCAATTCAAGCTAATTGCGTCCTAATTAATTGGTAAAAGAAAATTCCGGAAAATCTTTTTTTAAATCTTAGGGGGCTGGTGACATGTTTCAACAGTCCCCCCCCCCCAAAGTTATTTGCTTATTTTTCATTAAATATGATCATACAAATTATAAAAATAGTCTTGTCACTTCATGCTTATTGCATGCTAATTTTTAGTGCAAAAAAATATGGGATTTCAATATTGGGGGGGGGGGGGGGAGGGGCAGGTGAAACGGACGTCCTGCAGTGCCCATTGTTTAAATGGTTAAGAAACCTTCTATTTGGAAGAGGACGTGTCAAATATTAGTGTTAATCCTTTAAGAACAAAAATATTTACAACATAAAAATAAAATCGAAACTTTTATTACTTATTATATGATAACAATTTTAACAGATCTTAAAAACAATTCATTTAACTCCAAATATATATATACAATTAAATTGTCAAGAACCATAAAAAACAACTTATTGTATACATACCATTTTGCATTATTTTTTCTTCATTATGTATAATACAAAAGGTAATTGTAACAAAATCTTTTTTGGGACATTTTACTTTCTTGATTTTTAATCAAGTAAATATGGTAATTGAAATGAAAAAAGTCTGAATTTTGAAAACTTCAAGAATTTGTGTTAAATAGAAAAATAATAAAAATGTAACTCAGTAATGATGAGTAGGTGGGTAAATTTTGTTGTTTGTTTTTTGTTAGATTTACATTGGCTAGGAGAAGTGCAGCGAAGATTTTCAGAACTTAATTTCCAATCGTTAATTCACTACAAAGCTGTAAAGCTGAAGAACATCAAAAAATGTACAATCAAATTTGTTTTAATTTTTTTTCTGAAGTGAAATAACTATTAAATATAATGTTCTAAATTATTTCAGAAACCTTTCAGCAGCTCTCAAGTTTTTAGCTTATTTTTCATTAAATACAGGCATGCAAATTATAAAAATAGTCTTGCCAATTCATGCTAATTGCATGCTAATTTTAAGTCCAAAAAAAATCTGGGATTTCAATACGGGGGGGGGGGGGGGGGGGGGGTGAAACGGACGTCAATGCAGGGTAATATTAACATGTATGACTAACGGTGCTGTGCTTAACCCCCAGGGCCTACGATAGTGTTAATCCGGGCCTAAGATGTTATTTTTTTATCACGAAGAAAAAATGTTTTGATTAAGTAGGGTAAAAAAGGGGAAAAATAATAAAAATGTAACTCAGTAATGATGAGTAGGTGGGTAATTAAGCTAGCTTTAGTATAAAATATTAATGAGAGAGATTTGATATCACACCCAAGTGGTATAACTATTTGAATCCATAAAAACATCGGCGTGAACAGTCCCAAAATTTATATTTTTTAATTTTACTCCTAAACTATGATAGCTAGAAAGTTGGTTAATAACTCATTAAAAAGAGATTATCAAGCAGATGCTAAATGTGGAAGCGTGCTAATGTTGTTTAATTTTTCACAGATAAAAAAATAGTTATTTTTCACTAGATTTTCATTTAGTGAGGTAGATTTCCGAAACTGGAGAACGGATTTTGTTGTTTGTTTTTTGTTAGATTCACATTGGCTAGGAGAAGTGCAGTGAAGATTTTCAGAACTTAATTTCCAATCGTTAATTCTGTATCGTAAATTTGTTTTAATTTTTTTTAATGTTCTGAAGTGAAATAACTGTTAAATATAATGTTCTGAATTATTTCAGAAACGTTTCAGCAGCTCCCCAAAGTTGTTCGCTTATTTTCATTAAATATGGTCATGCAAATAATAAAAATAGTCTTGCCAATTCACCTAATTTTAAGTGCAAAAAAAATCTGGGATTTCAATACGGGGGGGGGGGGCGGTGAAACGAACGTCAATGCGGGGCATTTTCAACATTTTCCGCAACTTATTTCATCGTTTGATTCTTGTCGTTCCTTACCTCGTGAAGCTGAAACTGCTGAATGGTGATCTTTCAACCAAATCTGAGAATGTGCCGAAATCAAATACAAAAAAATCCTATGTTCAAAAGTGGGTATCCGAAAAAGGCATCAATTTTTCTCCTACAGAAACCTTGGCGGAACTAAGAGAAAAAGTAAAAATGGCAAAACCGCGTGAAAAACGATACCAGTTGGACAAGTTGGCATATCAAATGGGGCATGAAGTGACCAGACTTCCGCCTTATCACTGCAAATACAACCCGATTGAACTAATTTGGGCGCAGGTAAATGGTGAAGTCGCAACCAAAAATACAACATTTAAAATAGCCTACGTCAAAAAACTTATGCACGAAACCATAGATGCAGTTAGCACAGAAAAATGAGAAAAATGTGTAAGACACGCAGAACAACTACAAAATAAGGATTTTGAAAAAGAAGGATTCAGAGATTGCATATTAGAACCCATAATTTTAACAATCGACCCCAACGACAGCGATTGTAGCAGCAGTGAAGACGAAGACTACTTTTGACGATATATTTTTTTTTATTATGGTACATCGGGCTTACGTTACATTTTTACGGCCGTCACTTCTACGTTTTTTTTTTGATTTTCCTCGCGACACACGTATATTATAGTTTTGTTTGGTAAATATTCATGCCGGATTGATGGCCTACTATTGTGAATAAAAAAAAAAAAAAATAATAATAATCGATTGAGGGCACAATAGGTGCTGGCCAGCGGATGGGTGTAAAATATTACCCCAATTGGGTTTTTAAAACAATTAAAATTCAAAAATAATACTTATAAATATATAATCAACAAGAAAAAGAAAATAATATAAAAATCAGGCAATCCGTGGTCAGGCGGTGAAGTGGTACGGTGTGGTGAGTGGTTGCTGCAAAAAAAAAAACTGTAGATGGTGAGTAATTGATGGTGGTAGGCGTAGTCGGTGGTGGTAACGGTACAAAACGATGGTACAATCCAAAACGATGTGGGTGGCAACAAGTGTTGGGAATAGATAACTAAAAAATTATCTAGATAAGATAAGATAATTTTAACAAAATATTATCTAGATAAAAATAAAGATAACATAAATGTAATTTATCTAGATAAAGATAAATACAACAATACATTTATCTAGATAAATATCTAGATACATATCATTTTTGTACACTTATTTTTAATGTTTTTTAGTATTTTTGTAATATTAGATATATATTAATATAATGACATAATATTTATAATAACAACGGATTGAGCCTTCAAATGTAACTATTTGAATATTATAGCTAGAAGAATGAAACATCAAAACATTTAAACCAATACTTGGAATACTGGTATTGGTTTGAATGTTCAAAATTATATAGTTAGCTAACTCTTTATTCTTTAAAAGGTACTATAATAATTCTACCCCTACTTAGTTATACAAACGCATACAATAATGAATTAATAATAATTTATACATTTTAATACAAACTAATCAAGTAAAAAATTATTTATTTGTATTATCTCAAGGAAAAGTTGGTTCTAAATAAATATTGTCAAATGCCTCTGTATGCACTTATAGGCTATAGCCACTTGTAAATCATATTAAACCAATATAAAAAAGGATAAACTTCACCTTAAATATTTAAAAAACATATACATAGTAAATATTACATAATAATCAATGTTTGGTAAGAAATAGTTGAATGCTAAAATATAAGCGTATTGTTTTATTATTGAATACAACGTTTTTAATAGTTTATAAAACAAAATATAAATTATAAAATTACAACTGCAAAATATTAATAAAAAAAAATATTTTCAATAATTTTAATAATAATTATAATATTAGTACCTGTATACAATATAGCCTTGTTTAAGTTACTTAGATCAGTTAATCATAATAATAATACTATTTCAAAAAACGCACTGCATAGCGCATCGACGCATTGTTATCAGAGGTTCAACCGGTTTTCATCAGTGTTCTGGTGCGTTCTCATTTCTACGAAGTTAATTTTAATTTATTTTGAAAATGGATGGGGAAATAAACCTATACCTAATTAATTGTAATAAGCTTATGATTTATGGCTAGTAGAGAACGATGTATAGTGCATGCCCGCACACAGGTTCTCGTATTATCGTAATACCGTAGTTGACAATAATAACAAGAAATATATTCTTCTAATTTTATAAATAATTTATATTATTTAAGAATTTTAGTAACATTGGTTTTATAATTGTGTAGGGGTACTATAATATTTATCTAGATAAATTTATCTATATAAGCCAATTTTTTATCTAAGATGAACATTAGATAAATCGTAACATAATTATCTATATACTCTAAAAGATAATTTTTTTCAAAAAATCTTATCTAGATAATTTATCTAGATAATTTTATCTAGATAATTCCCAACACTGGTGGCAACAAAACGAACAAAAAAGACGAGCACAACCACGATCCACAGCAGCGCGTAATGTCGCAATCTCAGCGATAAGACATGATGGGAGGAGAGTAAAGGTGTACGGTGTACGTACCAATGGTGGAAGACGGCGATTACAGATTAATTGTCCCGACACATAGTATACAATGAGCTTAAAATAGAAAAAACCCAAGAGCTGGTTCGTGCATGTTCGTTGTGTTATTAATTAAGACTAGATGTTTATAGATTCATTTACGAAATGAAAATGAGTGGGTACATAATGTTTTAAACAGTCAAATTATATGATTCAAACTGCGGACACTGTTTATGTCTTTATGTATACTTGCTTCTTTTGCTAGTATTTATTATCATAGCATTGTTTAATTTTTGTTGGTTGCTATAAGGTAAGAATTATTTACGTGTCTTTTCTTCTTATTATCTTCTTATTATTGTTTGAAATATACATATTTTGTTTACTCAAATAATAGGTTTGATTAAAAATGACTGGTGTTACTAGAGGAAGGAAAACAGTAAGTACCTAGTATTATAATATAACAAAGTCTTGGAAATATGTTTCTATAACATTGCGAAACCATCGGTGATTGCGGATGAATAACGTTTACAGTTTCAAATAAAAATGTAGTTTAAATCGACACCCCCCCACCCCCCTGAGACGGTAGAAGACGAGTCAGAAGATAGAGATGAAGTCATTTACAGTCAACTCTAACAATGATCTGAAAAAAAATGAATAAAAAATAAAAAACCACTTATTGCCTACTCCTCGTATAGCTCCCTAAAATAAGGCTGGCCAATCATCCGCTGAGGCCTCCTTCAACTGACCCAAATCGTAACTATAACGTACCTATAGATACTTAGATAAATGGTCTTTATAAACCTTCCGACATTCCTTTGAATAATCAAAACATTTTTTTCTTCGTGATAAAAAAATAACATCTTAGGCCCGGATTAACACTATCGTAGGCCGTGGGGGTTAGGCACAGTAACGTTAGTGCATACATGTTAATAAATGTTGATAAATTTGGATCAAACTATTACTAGGAGTTTGTTAGATACATCCGACACTATAGTTAATCAGTTAGATTTCATTACTGCCTTGAGGTTCCTACCCGAATTCTCAGGAGGGAATGAAACGGACCTAGCATCTTTTATTTCGCAATGTGAATTTGTATTTTCCAAAATACCTGATACAATGACACTTGATATTTTAGGTGCCGTACTCACCAAGTTAAAGGGGAAAGCTTTTGACGCGGTTTGGTATCGGGAGATTAGAAGTTGGGAAGAATTAAAATCGCATTTGGGAACAATATTTAGTACAACCCATTCATTACAATACTTACGTGGGCAGCTAAATACTATGAGGTTAGGTCAGTATGAATCAATAAAAGATTAGAAACAATAATAATAATAATAACATTGTTTTTATTTTAAAGATTCCACTAGTGTATCAACATGTTTTAAGTTTATATAATTTAATACCACTTCCAGTGTGGGAAACTATACATCTCGTACGTATGCGAACGGTTGTCGTAAACACCAGTTAAATGAGATAGAATATACATGGTAAACATAAGCGAGTAAATTGCGCAGTGGTGTGGTTGACGTTAAAGATACGACCGTTTCGAGTTCGAATCCCGATTCGGCAAAAAAGTTTTTAAATTATTTTCCTCGCACGGCGGCGGCTAATTGATAGGGAAGAGTGGCGGGGGGAATATCGCATAAGTGCGTGATTGATGGCGGGGAAGATACTGGAAGAGCGGGGCAGCGGGGGGAATGTCGTGTACGTATGTGATAGATCTGCTCAACCCTACTACTAATAATATCATTGTGATAAAAAAATCTTTACGTATTAAAATATATTTAAATTATAAAAAACTTTTTAATACCTAGGTATAAATATATATATAATATATATCTATAAAATAAAATAATATATTCTTATTTATTAATAAACTAATTGTACATAGGTAGAACGATTCGAATATCTACACTAATGATATTATGTACTTATATTGTTTTTGTAAAGTTGAAATATATTGAAAAAACTTGAACTTTTTTTCCGTGTAGATATGGCTGAGGTTTCTCTAGTATTAACGGTTCTGTCACAACTGAATATATTTTGACTCTACTCAATATACCATGTTGATTCGTAGATTCTGCTGATGGGAGAGAGTTGTTGTTGTTAATTTTAAAAGCGTAATATCAATGATGATTTATGCACCCTCGATAATTAATTAAACGAACACTAAAGACTCAGTCAAAAGTAAAATAATACAACAGGACCGGTGTCCGTCGCAATCAGCGTACCAGTCACCATGGCGGCCTGCTCTCTGTTTGACTGAGCCGTTATGGAACATTTTTTTTTTTTTTTGTAATATAAATGATGATTTATGCACCCTCCATAGTTAATTAAACGAGCACTTATGCAACAGATTTCTATAACTATGCTTTGAAAGGATATTGATACTATTTAACTAACAATTATTACTGTTGGTTATACATATTACAATAGGTCTAATTTCGTATATTTATTTATATTTGCGTTTAGCAATTATTATTGTAACAGATATTAATTTTGATGAATTGAACTGTAGAAGGGTTATTAGACCGAAATGGTCTAAGTTTAGCTACATTTTAATTATGATTAAGAGGTGGCTACAGTGGCGTCGATAAAATTTATTCGAAAGTATTATTAATATAATTTTACCAACACCGTCACAGTGTACCACAGCTAAGTAAAGCATAAAGTACTACATCAGTCACACATCAGTTACATAGCTAACCCTAACGGAATTTAGCTAGAACTTATAAAATGTTTTAAAAGCAATATCTAAATAAATAAGAAAAAAAAATTTAATTTGTAAGCGATGAAGAATCTAACCATAGATGTAAGTACAAAATATAATTTTTTTTATATATATTTTATTTTTTGTATATTAATACTAAATTATGCTGGTTTGGTATTATACCTACAGATGTAATTGAATACAGTGTATATATTTTTACTAGATTTTCATCAATAAAAAAAAAATGTATAATTTTTTCAGAACGATTATAATAACGAAAGTATGAATAATGAGGTTAAAACAGTGAAAAAACAGAACATAATATGTAAAAAAAAAACAAAAGAGATGTAAAGTCAAATAAAAAAAAAACAGGGGGATGGAGTGGCCGAGCGGACTAAGGCGTCGGCTGTGACGCAGCCGACCCGAGTTCGATTCCTTGGCCGCCGGCGGCATTTTTCTTCGGACAAGTCACGGTGTCCTGTTTTTTTTTTTTTTTTTATTATTTTTTTTATTAAGGCGTTCCTAGCTGGAAAAGCTATTTAAGCCTATTGATAATATACATACAATTTTCTTTTTACATAAGTGCGATAATAGTGCTAATATTAAGTTTGAAGATATAATTAAATAATAAATATTAAATAAGATAAAATATTAGTATTAAATATAGGTTAAAACTAGAATTTTTCTGGCTTGATGTATACGATGTGGCAGTGATTAGTGGTAGGTCATTTAATTCGGTCGTGGGGTCTTCCTCTCTTGAGACGGCGAATTTTTGGTGGTCTTTCGACTAAGTTGTAGTGGGCGGTGCCATTTGATTTCGTAAGAGAATGAAAGAATCTATTTGCTAGATGATTTAAGTGCTCGTCAATAGTAGGGATATTCAAGTCCTTATGCAGGGCTTTGTTGCGTACGAACCAGGGTGCATCAGTTATTATGCGGAGTATTTTGTTTTGCAAAATTTGAATTTTATTTAAGTGGCTATTGGCACAACTGCTCCATAGAGGACTTGCGTATAATATTAAAGGTCTCAGTACTTGCTTATATAATATAATAAGTGAGCATTTTTTACTAATAGTTGATTTTCTATTTAGTATTGGGTAAAGAACCCCTAGTCGTTGGTATGCTTGCTGAAGTTTAGCCGATATGTGAGGCCACCAGTTTAGTTTCTTATCGAGGATAACACCTAAGTATTTTACCGACGATTTCCAACCTATTGGCTCGTTGTCAAACTTACTGGTTGAGGTGTTTGTGTTCTGCGTAGGGCAAAAATACCGCTTGGCTTTTTGATGGGTTTATTATAATTTTCCATTTTAGGCACCATATTGAAATTTTATTGAGATGATTTTGGAGTGCAGTGGTAATTTTCTGAGTATCCGAAGAATTGCAGTAGATGGTGGTATCGTCAGCAAATAGGGCGATGTTTGTGTCCATAGTTTGTGGAATATCTGAGATGTAAAAATTAAACAGAATAGGTCCTAGTTTGGATCCCTGAGGAACTCCAGCTTGAATAGGTCTGCAAGATGTCACGGTGTCCGGAGAACAAGTGCCGCCATCCCCCACCCGGGCATGGCAGATACCTACGGGTGCCCAATAAAAAATTCTGCCAAACACAACACACACGTGTAAAAACCCTACCGTTACAAACCCTACTACCTATAATCATAAAACCTCACAATCAGCTAATGGCCATAGTCGCCGGCTTTAAAGACCAATAAAAAAAAAAAATAAAAAAATAAAACAATGACTAAAAAAGTATGTAAAATAAAACATTTACAATATAAAAAAATTAAATAATTTTTTTTTTATTTTGTATTAGAATAGTTTGCTAAAAAATGAAAAAAATGAAACCTATATCGTAAATACTATTACAGTAAAACAAGCAGATTGTTTGATAAATATTAAATCACCTGCAACGGATGATAAAAGTACTGAATATTGGACAATTTCGGACTATAAGACCAACAATATTAAGAATGTTGATGCTCAAGACAGGTAAAATATTATAATATTTTCCTCAGTCAATATATGAAATAGTTATTTATAAGCTCCTTTTAATATATAAATAAATATTTGTAATGTAAAATACTTGTATTTTTTTTTTTTAATAATATTACAATAAGATTTTAAAAAATATTATAGATGGAAAGAAGCTAAATGCAGTCTTAATATATCAATAACTGAGCAGGCAAAGGACTTGGAGCTTAAGAATGATTTATCAGAGGTAGTTCAAACTATATTTACACGATTTATGTTCAATCCTAAGAAGAAAATAAGAAGATCTAAATTGCCAAATGCTTAGTCATGTATTGATTTATGATGTTATAAAAAATAAATGTAAGTATATTATATAATTCAGTGTTGTGTATAGATAACTTTATTTGAATGTTGTCTTGTGATATACACTAAAATAAAATTATCTGTAAGTAGGATGAAAAAGAGATTTCTGGAACCTCAACCTGCTGGCTCAACCCTATACCTGATGTGAGCCATCCGTGTATACCTTTTGCTCAACCCATGGGTTGAGTTAATCTATCACATACGTTTACGACATTCCCCCGCCACCCTGCTCTTCCTATAAAACCCTTGCCGATCATCCCCACCATCTATTACAGACTTATACGATATACCCTCACCACCCAGCTCTTCACTATCAATTAGCTGCCGCAGCGCGTGGAAAATAATTTAAAAAAATTTATTTACCTGACCGGGGATTCGAACCCGAGTCGGTAGCTTCTCAAACGACAACCGCACAGCTGCGGAACTTACTCGCATATGCTAAAATAGTATATTCTATCTAATTTAACTGGTGTTTACGACAATCGATCGCATACGTACGAGATGTATAATTTCCCCCCCCCCCCCACCCCCACCACTATACCTTACCATGGGCCACCACGAACAAACGTGAGCCCGCCACCGCGTCATCATAATATATACGTTGTCAGTTATCACATTGGCGTTAACATAATCTTTAAATGTATATATATATTATTTATACGTATTCATTCGTCTAGACCAGTGGTTTTCAACCGGTGTGCCGAGAAAATTCTATTAATAGAGTTAATTTTGTATTTTCCAGTATTATTATCGATATTCGATGAAAACTTATAACAAACAAATATAAAGACAGGCTAATCATTAATCGAATACGTATAATAAATGTATAATAGTATTTAATATTAGTTTGCCCGTTGCAGCCGTACCGATAACTATACGTCGCGTCGCAGAATATTGTGTTTTTAATGACTTTTGTCCTACATAATATATTTTAAATAATTCTTATTTGTTTTATAATGGATGCATTTATAATTCGTTTAACTGACAGCACTTCAGTGAGTGAACAATCAAAGAAAAAAATCAAATTAAATATCAGACGTCAATATCATGAAGATTATTTAAACATAGGATTTTCTTGGTCTGGAAATGTGACGAAAAGTATGTGGCGAAAAACTATCAAATGAATCAATGGTTCCAAGTTAACTAAAACGTAATTTTTCCACCAAGCATTCTCATTTGGTTGATAAAAATGCTTCATATTTTCAACGTTTACTAAAATCAGAAACACGACAATCTGAAAAAATGACAAAAATAGTGACCATTTCTGATAAAGTTCAAGAAGCTAGCTATCTAGTAGCAGACCTTGTAGCTAAACAAATGAATCCACACACTATAGCAGAAAAACTTATTTTAGCTGCTTGCCGTGAAATCTTAAAACTACTTTTTGGCAAAGAAGCTGAAAAAGAAGTATTAAAAATTCCTATATCTGACAATACTATTAGTAGGCGTATAGAACACATGTCTGAAGATATTAAAGAACAAGTATTGCAACAATCCCGTGACTCTTCATTATTTGCATTACAACTAGACGAGTCAACTGACATAAGTGGACAAACACAACTTTTGGTATTTATACGCATAGTTGCCAATGAAGACATTGTGGAAAATTTTTTTGTTGTAAAACACTTTCTGAGACAACTAAAGATGAAGACATTTTCAAAATCGTGGACCATTATCTGAAATTTGCCAATTTACCATGGGATAAATGCATTGGAGTATGTACCGATGGAGCTCCCGCGATGACTGGCTCAGTCAAAGGCTTTATTTCTTTTGCCAAGAAAAAAAATAAAAATATTATTTTTACTCGTTGTTTTCTACATAGAGAAGCCCTTGTGACAAAAACATTGGTAGGTGATTTAAAGGAAGTTTTGGATCAAGTTGTAAAAGTGATAAATTATATTAAAAGTAGTCCACTTAAGTCAAGGTTGTTTGAAAAAATGTGTGAAGGTATGGATTCAGATAACTCAAAATTACTTTATCACAGTGCAATAAGATGGTTATCAAGAGGCCGGGTATTATCACGTTTTTATGATTTGAGTGAAGAAATAATTGTATTTTTAACAATAGAAGAATCGAAATACGAGTTTCTTGGAGATGAAAAGTGGTGGACAAAGGTTTCTTTTTTAACTGATATTTTTGAACTTTTGAATAAATTAAATACAAGCATGCAAGGCCGTAACGAAAATATCCTAACATCATCCAAAAAATTATGGCTTTTAATGAAAAATTAACTCTGTGGAAAACTCAAGTTGACCAAAATAAATTAACTATGTTCTCATGAACTGCAGAGCGAAATGTAGACGTCAGTCTCATATCGTTAATTAGCGAATCTATGATGTTACTGAAAGAAAAATTGACGAAATACTTTCCCAGCATAAATGTTGAAGACTATGACTGGGTGCAGAATCCATTCAGTGTATCAGTTAATGAGGTAATTGGTTTGACATTCGCGGTAGAAGACAATCTTATCTCACTGAAAAATGATCGAACAATGAAGCTAAAATTTAAAGAAATGACGTTTAGCAAATTTTGGATATATGCTCAAGCTGAATTTCCTGAAACATCTATAAAAGCAATAACAGTTTTACTACCATTCTCCACATCATATCTATACGAACAAGGATTCTCAGCAGTCACCACAATAAAAAGTAAAAAAAGAGAAAAACTTTGATCCGTAGGAGAACTGAGAGTGAGCTTGTCGACAGTTCGTCCTAGAATAAAACGTTTGTGCACCACACGTCAAGCACAAATATCTCATTAATCGGTATATTTTTATTTCGTTGTACATTATTATCATATAAAATAAATATTTCTGCTAACACATTTTTTCATCATTGTTTTAATTTATTTCACAATAATTAACCCTCTAATAGAGTAGATTATAAATAGTGTACCTATATATGTATAAATATTATATATCTAAATATATACTAGGTATTATATCACGTATAATATGAATTGGTGTGCCAATTAATAAACGATGTGAATGTAGAGGGATGGATGACCTATAATGTAAAGTTCCCCTAAACAGCGCCACGATAACAGCACAAAAAAAAAAACAAAGGTTAAACTAAATATTGGCAATGTGTCATGTTGATGTTATATTAGCGATTCATCACTGCTTAGTGCCGTAGCACCCCAATAATTTGAACCTAACCTAACCTAACCTAACCTATAGTTGCACCACTGTCACTTTGTTGATCTATTTGACGTACGACACCCTTTAATTCAGAAAACCCTAATTTATTTTTAAGTTTTTATTCTTTAGAAATACAACATACATTTTTAATTTTATATTCTAAACAACTTTATATTTTGTACCTCATAATTTAAACTTTTTTATTTTTTTACAATTTTTAAATTGATGTACCTGTTACATGCAATGAAAACAATGATTTGAATCAATGAACGACTTTGAACTTAATTGTACTGGTTCACTTCAAATTATTTAATTAATAAGAACATTACATATTATATATTGTAGCCGGTGCGCAGAGAGCGCGTATGTTCGTTACGCCGCGGCCGATCATATTACTACTAATTAGTGTATTTATCGTAGGTACCCAAGATAGTCACCGAGCATACCGAACCGTATCTTCAACATACAACATCCGTACAAGTTTTAAAAATAGGATTTTTTTAAATATTTAAAAAATATTGTATAACCTTGGATTTTTTCGAACCAACATTTTTACTAATTATACAACAAAATAGGACACAAAGTTTTCATTTTTAGAAACCGAGTTAACTGCTTAGTTTATAAAGTTGCAGGTAGCAAGACCGTTGATAGAGGATTTATTTAGGTAGAGTTGATAAAAATTTGACTGGTTGAAAGTTAAGTTGTTTATTAAATTTTCTGCATAAAATACTCTAAGTCTAATTTGACAAGTTGTTGCGTTGTCTTTCGTGAAGGTGCTCGTCTGTACTATGGTGTCACACGTCTAATCTACAGGCCGTTTCGGGTCTGGTTTTATAGGGCCTCCTGCTCTCCTACTTCCCCCTAGTCTATCGACTTATCTGTGGATTTCACAGGACGTTGTTTAATTAATCATTGATACATTCCCACGCCTGGTTATTCCACGAATCGTGACCTGTTATCGTGTTTTGCAATATATGATATACGCCATCCGTCACTATTTAGATACTATGAATTATATATATAATATATATATACACAATATATATATTCTACGTATATCCTAGAACAATATCCAAATATTATATTCATACATTTATGATTCAAGTGACGTTTGTAGGACCTATTGAAATGCGGTTTCAATATCGCATTGCCCTCTCATTATATTCATTATAGGCATTGGTAATACAAATGATGCGTGTAAACACATTCGTCGAGATATTACAAAGTGCTAGGTCAGGACAAATATATCCGAGTTTAATAAGTGCGAAAGACTTACTAGAACAGTTTAAAAACATTAAACTTATTCTACCTAGTGGGACCAATATGCCACTCGAGGTGCAATATAGCGATGTTTACGATTTAGTAAAGCTTACAGTTTTGACGGTATATTCTAATAATAATAACATTGTTTTTATTTTAAAGATTCTACTAGTGTATCAACATGTTTTAAGTTTATATAATTTAATACTACTTCCAGTGTGTATTACAGATAACAAAAAGAAATGTATGTATATTAAACCTAAGCACGATTTTTAGGTGTAACAAAATCAAAGGAGCTCTACTCGACTTATGACAATTTTAATCCCACCATTTGTAAACCTGTCCACGAATTTTTGGTATGTCCCGAAACGCACCCTTTACATTCTAGGAGTATGAGACCAGTGTGTGAATACTCCTAATGCAGGAGCCAGCGAGAGGTACCAGACAATTGTGAGATACGACATATTGAAATGGCAACAACAGTGTTCCACAAATTAAAACAAAAAAACGAGTGGTTATATGTTACAAATAACGATTCATTATTCGTCACCTGCGATGGAGACCAAGAATCAAAGAACCACATATTAGAACGAGCCGGGATAATTTCATTAAACGAAACATGCCGTGGTTATGCGAACAGAGACGTTCTCATTCCAAGACGCATAGCAGGAAAATCTCGGTATACTGATTTCATTCCGACATCGGTCATCAGAGACAGAGAGGAAGACAACAGCCAGAGGGAGTATGCCAAAACAATGGAGCCACATCATGTAAAAACAAACCAAATGCACGACATGAACGCAATAACTTATACTAAAGAACAAATCACGACAACATGAAGACCAGTACGACCAAGTCGAAACAAAATCGTCATTGGCGGAACTTCTATAATGATTATTATAACAATAAACATTATAATCGTCTGGTTCGTCAGACAGGAAACAACAAAAACACCACCACCCTGACCATGGGAGTATCCTATCATGATGGAAAATAAATGGACACAAACTCCAACACCAGAATCAACAGCGGAGGTCACAAATACAACACCAGAAACAGTAGAAGTTGTTCCAGAGGAAGTGAGCGTAGTGTTAGTGTAACTAATTTTAAAAAGTTTCAGTAAACACCTACTTAGATCTCATTCGTAATTTAAACTTTTTATCGATTTTTCTGAAATCTATCAAATGTTTTTATATAAGTGTGAATTATTATCATTATCAGTATCGTAGTAAATCGTGGGTTCCATATTCAATAGCATGAATTATAAAAATATTTGTATATACATAACTATATACATATAATATTTGGTAATAGGCTTCAACTACATAGGTTTTTAGCCTTTTAACTACAATATTTTAACTAAATGTATATGCGAATACGTTATGCATATTTTTTAATTCTGCAGAACATGTTGACATAGAATATTATGATGTACCGCTAAATAGTATTATAATTTATAATGCACATCCAGTGGCATACATTCAATTTTTTAAAGGAAGGGGGATGGATGAAATTATATTGATAAGTTTATCGGAGTGCTTCACGCCTTCACCAAACGCAATACGTTCTATCGTGGACCATAAGTAGTTACAACTTATATACAAAAAAATTAAACAAATAGACATACTCGTATTAAATATTTAATATAACCAAATTATAAAATAAAATAATAATATTTAGTTAATGCCGATATGCGGCTACAAAAATAGACATACGCACTAACACACATAGGCCATAGGCCTCAACATAAATACAATAAATTTACTAATAATGATACACAATATACTTAATATCTAAACATTTTCCAGTCAATCATGATAATAGGAGATGAGCGTTATTTCTTTTTCTAATGCGTAATAATATTATATTAACTTCAAGTAAATATATTATTACGAAAACACGGAACATTGTATAGGCAATATATTTTCAAATATCTATAATAGATTTAACGATGTAATTTTATTTTTTAACAACAAATTATCAAATTATTTACTTTAAATCAATGCTTTTTACAATTTTAAATTTTAGAAAAATTCTATAACAATCTTTTTTCAGGATAAAATACATTTTAACATGGAGTGTTTAAAAGCGGAATTGCTTGTAAGCAAAAATTTTTAAACCTCAGTACAAATAACATAAATAAAAAATTATAAATATAGAAGAATTTCCCATTTTGTAAAACTGTATTAATGCAGGTTGCATCAACGATTATCCATGTTAGTTCTGCAATAAGCTTGAATATGAAGATTAAAAAAATGCTGAGAAGCAGTATCGGCGAAACGGCTGAGGTGAATCGGCGTTTTACAAACTTATTACCTGTTACGTATTAAATAATATTTATATATATATATATATATATATATATGGTGGGGTATTATCCTACCATACGCGACGTGTGTGCATCGCACGGCATGCAGTTTACTTATGCTGTTTCTAAAATAAACACGTTATACTCATTTATGTCTATAAACTGCAATCATACTGCATTACTGCTTAACGTTTAATCATTGCATTCATATCAATACAACGACTCAACATTACCTATAACTTTTAAGTGATATGAATATTGAGAGAGACCTAGAAAATTCAATTAGTTCGGAAGCGATACTGAATACATTCGCTACCATGGATAGAAAATAATGTTTATCACTAGAATATTATATTACAAATTACAATACCATAATTAAAAATAAAATATGTTTACATTTTTTTCTTATATCGAATTGTGAAAATCAGAATATAATAATTAATAATACAGGTATAAACTAAATATTGGCAATGTGTAATATTGATGTTATTTTATCGATTCATCACTGCGTAGTGCCGTAGCACCCAAATGATTTGAATTATACCTATAATTGCACCACTGTCACTATATTGATCTATTTGACGTGTAACACTCTTTATTTCAGAAAACCCTAATTTATTTTAAAAATAAGTTTTCCAATAAATTTTATTGTTTAGAAAGACAACATTCATTTTTAATTTAATATTCGAAAGATCTTTATATTCTTTACCTCATAATTTAACCTTTTTTGTTCTTTTACAATTCGGTAATTGATTTAAATAAATGTACTTACAACATTCTATTAGAAATACAAGTTTTAAAAATAGGGTTTTTTAAATATTTAAAAAATATTGTATAACCTTGGATTTTTTCGAACTAACATTTTTTACTTAAGTATACAACAAAACAGGAAATTAAATTTTCATTTTTAGGAACTGAAAAGAAACTGAAACCTATTTTTTTTTTTTTATAAAAACCGAAACCGTAAAAATCATCAAGTTTCCATGCCCTAAGTATAGAGATACTATCATTATAAGGAAATAAGTATTTCATGAATTTTGTTGTTTTTATTTAACTATAGTAGGATAAAAAAGAGATTTCTGGAACCTCAACCTGCTGGCTCAACCCTATACCTGATGGCTCAACCCGTGAAACCCGTTGCTCAACCCATATACATCTAAACACCTCTGCTCAACCCATATCACATACGTACACGACATTCCCCCCGCTACCCCCGCTCTTCATGTACCCCCACCACCAATCACGCACTTGTACGATATTCCCCCCGCCACTCTTCCCTATCAATTAACCGCGGAAAATAATTTAAAAATTTTTTTGCCGAACCGGGATTCGAACTCGAACAGGTCGCTTACCATACGACAACCACACCACTGCGCAACTTACTCGCTTATGATTACAAGGTATATTCTATCTCATTTAACTGGTGTTTACGACAATCGTTCACATACGTACGAGATGTATAATTTCCCCCACCACCACCACAGCCACTATACCTTACAAAGGGCCGCCGCGAACGCGCGCGAGCCCGCCACCGCGTTATCATACCTATGTTATCAGTTATCACATCTATAAATACCTACATACGCACTTACGTACAAACACACATACATACATATATTATAATATAGTTTACATATAATATTCCACTGATATTTCTAACAATAAACATTCTATAATTTCCCCCCACCACCACCACCACCACCAACACCACCAACGCTACACCTTACAAAGGGCCGCCGCGAGCCCGCCACCGCGTTATCATATCTATGTTATCAGTTATCACATTGACGTTAGCATAATCTTTAAATGTTTTCGCACGCATGGCATTCGAGAATTATTACAAAAATGTTTTCCGTTTGTAAACGTAAACAACTTTAACGAACATGTAGCTTCCTGCATAGCATACAGAAATATAATACACACACACACACACATAAAGGCACATTCCTTTGTAAACATCATCAGCGTTAACAGACCTGTAGCTGCATGCATTACCACGATAACTCTGTAGGGACTATTCGATGTCCCCCCCACCAATTAATATTTAATATAATCGTCTAAGAACACAGTTACACTTCATAAAATCAGTCGCTCTTCATCATTCCAAGTGCCTACATCGCTCCGAGTGTCTACTCCGCCCGTGTGCTCGTCTCGCATTCAACGTTTAAATCATAATTATTTTTCAGTGTTTAAAATTAAAATGGCTGGTCCAATCGAAAATATGGCAGATATTTACAAGAAAACTTTTAAATATACTCCACCGTCACCACCACCCAAGCTCATCGATTGCAGTAATCTAACCATCGACTTCACAGCTCGTAAATTTTTAAACATTGGGATAGATCCTACCGATGAATTCAAAACCGTGATTCATATTATAACATCTTCGCGGTATGTAAATATTCCTATCGATTTTCTACAAAGTATATTCAGACTTATGGGGAACATTCTATCATTCATACTCGATCGTCCAGAAAAATACAAACGAAATTTATTTTTGGATAACGACGTAATTTCAATGTCTAGTATGACATATCACTCGGAGAACACACTTGTTTTAGAATCAAAAATTCAAGACGGATGTCGTGTTCTGTTAAATCGCACGGATCTTTTGACCTTACAAGATTTAGAATACACCATTTTTGAGATTATCAATAGAAAATCTATTATAATTAAACCGATTGTAATACACCAAATTGATCTAATCGCTTCATTCTTAAAATCAAACGTAGCGTTAGAAAATTCTAAGACTGATATGAGAACTCATGTGAGGAACATCGATAATAATTATCTTTCAATACATGTTATTGGCGAGAACGACTACATTTTCACAAATCAACTAAAATTATATGCAACTGATTCGATCGTTCAAAAATGGATGGAGAAAGTAAAAAAATATGAGGTACTAGCAATTTTCCTTTTAGCTTATATTATGTTATGTTAATAAAATATTTTTTATTTACAGGGATACAATGACGAGTGTTCCATAGCTTTTTCACCACAATCGTACTTCAGTTCATATCCGCAGGTAATAATCATTTTTTAAATCCGACATAACATATTTTAATTAAAAAAAAAATTACAGGGAAATCCAGCACAAGAGAGCCACCTCGAAAACATTCAGGAAGGACGTTCGGAAAACGATGGGCCATTTGGACCACAATATAATTAATTTTTCTGTATTATTATTTTTCTTATTGTGTAAAATAAAAACAAGCGTGATATTTAAAAACAAGTTTTTTTATTTATTAATAATGATAAGGTTACAATATATATATATATATTTAGCATAAGGTTACAATATTTTACATAAGAGGAAAAAAAAATATTATATACATTTTTACAATTTTCTAACTTCGCCACTAAACGGGCTATAATTTATAATCTGGTCATGTAATATTAAGCAATACGCTGTAGTTTTTCCCGGAATAACGGTATCAGTTTCAAATTCAATACATAGGTCTACGGTTGACGACTTCACATTATCGTTTTGACACGATAAATCAACAACGATGATTGGTGAATAGTTTTGAAAAATATGTTTTGACAATAAAGGTTCACTATACTCTTTCTCATAATATGATTTTTGAAAGTCTGCATAGGCCTTATACAGTATACTAGTTGTATTATTTTTAAAATCAGCACGAAAGTCTTCATATGGATACACTTCAGAATTTAAGTGAACCTTAAGATTTTTTAGTTGACAGTGATCAAAGCGTCCAGCGTCTATTTCAATATTTTTTTTTCGATCTGTTTGTAATCCGAATAACACAAACCTCGGTTTTTCTAACAAGTTGCTGGACTTTACCGTCCACGAATGTGAGGTATTTCTAGGGAGAATAGGATATTCGCAGAGATCCCAGGTTCTGAACGCACATGATAGTGTTTTACACGAATCTACCACTTTTATCAACCTTAATTTTTCTTTATCACTAACTCTGATAATAGGCATTTTCCACACCACCCTAGTAAGTTCAATTGTAATTTTTCTATTTTTTGAGACTGCTTCGGTTGCGCCCTCGCCAACAACGTGTATCGCATCCAGGTCGGTAGATGCGCGATTTAAAATCAGCTGTTGATTACAATTAAGTAATATTTTTTTATAGTCTTCACAAAATCCGAATAAATGTTTTAGAGGGATACACCCGGTAAATACATTGTTACTCATAAAGTTTTTATTATCTTCACCATCCATCGCCGAGTCCCAAGCAGCGTTCTCCAACGTATTCAAATCGTTTGGAGTATACGAACAATATGCTTTCAAGCAAGATGCAACTCCAGGTGTTTTTAATTTTTGAATTTCTATTCCGTTTATTTCATAGCGCATTTCGGAGAATAAAAATGCCAATCCATTATTTGAAAAACGTACATCTCCCACTGCATCGGACGGTTTATTTACTCTCCCCTCTATATAAATATAGCTTTCGCATGGTAGAGTGTATGCATCCATATTTAAAACACTTATCCTAATTTCATCGTTATTTGATAAAGACATGTTTGAGTATGGAGTGAACGAATGATAATGCTTTTGTGTTATTTTACACTCATCGACATAATCGACCCCAACGTCTAAATACGAGTCGTCCATAATTATTTTTTATACTTGCAACGAACGTAGAAAATTTAAATTATTTTTCGTGAGCTTGATCTCCCCTTTTTTCGGTCTAGATGTTGACTTCTTCACGACAGTCGGTAAACTAACTGGTTTTTTGATTGTAGATCTTTTTATATTAAACTTTAATGCCATTTCCACTCGTTATTTGTAATCGAATCGTAATTGGTTCACCGCGCAGATTTATTAGACAATCGTTCTGATCTTTTAACACGATGTATACTCTAGATATTGAAGTCGTATTGAGAGCATAAAAAACTAGATGTCTAGGTACTTCGATGATTTTATAACCTGGTGGGACAGTTGGATAAAGTTCATGTATGATCTGGCTCGGTGCTCCATCACAGAATGAACCAGTAATCCGTTTCATTTTTATTTAGATTTGTGACATATAATATATAAGTTAACTCTTTAAATGTATAACAAAAATAATTTGCTCTAATTATCGGTAATACGCGTGTTGTGCGGGCTATTCCTAAAGCTATTGACAGGGGGTTAAATCTCAACTTTCTAATAATTTTACGAGTCGTAGCAATGAAATTATTATGACAATTGGTTCTCTCGCACCATAATAAATTTTCGTGTACATTGTTAGTTGAAATAAAATTATTAACCTGTCTCACCAATTTAATGTCAAAAATAAATGGATCCTCATGATTATTAAGGTTAAAATATTCAATGTGAGTTTTCGCTAATTTTAAATAAAAACACATAATATCCTGTAATTGATATGCATCCATTGTCAGTGCTAATGATACTATGGGTGATCTATATTCTTCTTCTTCATCTTCGGAGGAGGATGGATATACGATTTCGTTTGATATCATAGTCCTATAAAAAATAGGTATCAGAATAATTTATATAAAAAAAAAACTAGTGGTACTCACCGGAAAAATTCAGTTGGGCGAGTCATATTTCAAAATAATGATATCAGTGTGTTGAATGTTTATTGTTAGAAATATCAGTAGAATATTATATGTTCAAGTCACTGTGATAACTGATAACGCGGTGGCGGGCTCGCGCGCGTTCGCGGCGGCCCTTTGTAAGGTATAGTGGCTGTGGTGGTGGTGGGGGAAATTATACATCTCGTACGTATGTGAACGATTGTCGTAAACACCAGTTAAATGAGATAGAATATACCTTGTAATCATAAGCGAGTAAGTTGCGCAGTGGTGTGGTTGTCGTATGGGAAGCGACCTGCTCGAGTTCGAATCCCGGTTCGGCAAAAAAATTTTTAAATTATTTTCCGCGGTTAATTGATAGGGAAGAGTGGCGGGGGGAATATCGTACAAGTGCGTGATTGGTGGTGGGGGTATATGAAGCGGGGTAGCGGGGGGAATGTCGTGTACGTATGTGATATGGGTTGAGCAGAGGTGTAGATGTATATGGGATGAGCAACAACGGGTTTCGCGGGTTGAGCCATCAGGTATAGTGTTGAGCCAGCAGGTTGAGGTTCCAGAAATCTCTTTTTTATCCTACTAACTATATGTATTGTTACTTTTAATATAGTCTTATTTATTATATTATTTAAATGCATATAATATTATCTACAAATTATAAGTTATAAATAGGGCGCGGATTTTTATGTAAATACATATTTTTATTGAATGTAGATATCTTTGTCCTGATTAAAAATAAGCACGTTTCATAACACCCTGAATAAAATGACATTTTTTTATGTTACATATTTTCACATATTTGGTTGTAAATACATATTTCTAAATATTTTATTAATAAGTACATATTTTGCAAATATTTCATATTTTATAAATGTAGGTACTTATTAAATTTCCAGAAATGTTAAAATTAACCATCTTTCGACTTTATCGACGTCGTAAATATTGATTACGACTTATGATGTACTTATTAAATTTCCAGAAATGTTAAAAATAACCATTTATCGACGTCTATCGACTTTATCGACGTCAAAAGATATCATGCAAAATAACGAGCTAAAAAATAATTTAGCATATATTTTAGCAAATTTTTGATTTTTGGTTGAAGTCATAAAAAAATTAGAAACATCGAATCTCACATTAGTTGAAAGCCTAGAAATAGTGGAAAATGCAGCAAATACACTTAGTGAAGTCCAAGGAGAATCTGGAGTGACAATAAAATATAAATTAAATGACGTACTAGCTAAAAATGTTGGTTTACAAAACATAAAAACTATTAGAAATATTCTTCTAAATACAAATGAAAACAATGGATCAATGGATATTGAATTTGCACCATCTGATATATCAAATATGAAATATGCCCCATTAACTTCAGTTGACGTGGAACGCTCTTCCAGCAGATACAAATCAATTTTAAGACCTAACCGCCGCACATTTAAATTTGAAAATCTCCAAATGTACATTGTTTTAAACTGTTTCGAAGACGACTGCAATGAAGATGAATAAATTAAAGTACAAAAAAAAATATGTTATGTAACAGAATTCTATATCTTTATTACTTTTTTTAGATGATTAAAAATTAGTTAAAAATACACATTTTTTGTTGTTAAATATTTCATGATTTTTAATACATATTTTGGCAAAAATAACAACATAAATATTTACATATTTTGACTTTTTTATTACATAAAAATCCGCGCCCTAGTTATAAATAACAAGGGCCCTCGGATTCTAGTTTTTTCATATTTTTCTAGAAAGGTGAGAACAATGTGAGTGATGAATAATTGTATTTATTAATTTGAATTTATACAAAATATGTTTCATAACACTTCTCACTAGCTAGTAACTAAGGCTTAATTTTAATTTAAATTTAAGTTAGGTATCGATGATATTTGTTTTTCTGATTTAAATTTGAGGTATTTTGTTACTTTACCGAACACACTTTTTTTTTGCAATTTTTTTTTAGACATGTAGTTAACTATACTGAGAACGATAGTGAAGTCAGAATTTGGCGGTTAGACTTAGTTTCGAAGTTATGGCTTAATGAAGTTCGCTATTTTATGATATTATTTTTTTACGTTCATCCGTCTGCCCTGCCGAGCCCTCATCCAGTAAGAGGTCCGCAGAACCTCGAGTTTGGTGACCGGAGCCGGTAGGCGTAGGGAGCTTCTAGAGCGTTGAGCATATGCGTAAAAACTCACAATTGGAAACTGCCTTAGCATATAACTTCAAAACAAAGTCTAGCTATATAACTTTGATTGCACCGTCATTCTTAACTCGTTGAAGTACAAAGGTTTCAAAAAAAAAATCAATATTCGAAATAGGTGCAGTAAACTAGTGACGCACGACTGTGCAAAAATCGTAAAATAGCGAACTTCAATAAAAAAAAACTTCGAAACTAAGGCTGACCGCTGAATTCTGACTTCCCCAATACATAAGTCTAAAAAAAAAAAACAAAAACGGGTGTCCGGTAATGTAACAAAGTTCCGGTACATTGAAAATTGAACTTTGTATATTTTTGAATATTTTGTCGTTATGGATTATTTGAGAATATTAGAAAAATAAGAAAATATTTTATCAGTTTTAGATGTTATAAAGTCAGTTTGGACAAATGGGAACACATTTTGAAAAAATGTATATGTACAATTGTTGCTCAATGGTTCCGACGCATAATAATAATAATAATAATAATAAAAACCAGACAAGTGTGAGTCGGACTTTCACACGAAGCGTTCCGTTCCATTATCTATAATAAATACAAATTAACTAAGCTTCATGTAGTAAAATAACAGGCCAAATAAAATAATTTAGAATTTAATACTAATATAAAACAATATTTAAGCAATGCAGATCTGTGTTATGATCTTAAATAGGATTATTGAAAATAATATGTCATTAAAATATCAAGCTGAGAGCTGATGGACGCAAACGCGGTGGGTATATTATAATAAGACTGTTTTTATAACATTAAATACCGATTTTATTATGAGTTGACCTGAATTTGCTGACTTGTTTACATGTGTGTGATAAGATAACAATTTGCCATAGTTTTAATAAAATATTATTAAAGTAACTAAAAATATATTGATATAGGTATCCAATGTAAAATTGATGACATACATTCTACAATAGTAGTTAGACTTTGCATTATTCTTATACATAGATTTATCAAATAAAATATAACTTGAGTATTTATCATTTTACCGTAGTATAATACCGCGAGTCACGACACATAGATTGGGAAACACTGGTTTATACTATATTAAGTAAAATACAACAATAACTTGGTGATATCGTCATTTTAAAACAAATACAGAAAAAAAAACGTTAGTGTGTGAGCCCACCATTACAATCTGGGGAAGTAAAACATCTTTCATAAGCATTGGGGGCCGTGATATTATAAGTAAATTAGGGTCAGAGTGAGAAATGCCACAACCGTGCATGACTTGCAAAATAAATAAATAAACAAACGTGTCGTTTCATTTTTCGTTACAATTTTTTTTCCACCCACACCTCAAGAAAGAAGTTTTACTTATAAACGATTTTATTCACAATTCATGAATCACAATAAACAGTAATAGTCAAATATCTAGACAACTGTAATTTATTGTACTCGTTTATTTAAAATCGTAGTACAAACAATACAAAAGATGTTGTTAAATATATAATTATTTTTAGAATTCTATCTAGAATCGTGCTATTCTTATAATTTATAATAGGTACATTTATTTATTACAAATAATTTACCAGTGCTCTTTGAATATAAAGTAGGTACCCATACTCTATTCGGAATGAGATCGTACCTCGGCGACGACCAGTTTTCGTCGGACGGTGGTCAGACATATTATAGTCAGACGTCATACCCACTACGGCGACGCGTTGGACGCTGGCACGGAATAAAGCCACGCCCATGCGCACGACTTGGCCGCCGGGGTACGATCTCATTCCAAATAGAGTATAGGTACCTATTTGATATTTGAGTAATAATATAATACCGCGGGTTGTAGACATAATAATAAAAGTAATAATAATGTTAAATAACATACAACATTTTTTAGAAATTTAAACAAACAGAAAAATAATTTTAAATGAAACCGAGATTTTTATTGACGATATAGACATTAATAAGCGCCTTAGTTGCTTGTCTTTTTTCTATATAATTTATTTTAATTTTGGGAATGGAGAATATGAGAACTACATAGCTGTACGGATAGACTATTGTGGAAATTTAAAGTTTATAACAGATAAGAGGAGTTTTTATAGAATTAGATAACGGATCGCTAAGAAAAGTATTGCTTAACATCAGTCTACGGTCAACTAATGAGTCTTGGTCAAAAATCTAAGGTATCCTAAATAATATTGTAATGCTAAATGTAAACACCAGAATCATAATAATATATTATAGCAAAAGAAAGTGGCCTGTTTTTTTTAAATATTAAATATTTTAAAAATACAATGAAAGGTCATCAATATTTATGCAAAATTACTACATAGCGTAGCTAGGTAGATCAGGTAACTTGGCGATGTAGATGAACATGACCAACGTTTACTTAAACATTTTCTGCAGCCATCTTCTCTTCTGCAGCCTTTGCTTCAGCCTTCTTTTTTTCGCACCATTTTTTTGTAGTTAAAAACAATTCAGCTAGGTATAAACATTAATCATTTTGGTCAATTATCATTAATAAATTAAATAAAGCAAACTATGCAGTTTTAATGAACACGGGCTTTACCCTATATTCTATGAATTTTGTCGGTTCTTTTCTAAAATATAACTGGACGCTTAGTTCTGTGCATGCACTTTTAAATTATGTATATGTAAAGGAAATAGAGTAATAAACTAAAACCAGTCAGAGGTACTTTTATGCACGTTAATGTGTACGGTGGGATTTAAAAAAATTACCTTTTGTCCCATGTTACACTACCCATACAGGTGTGGAGTATAAACCATTTATAAGGGGACCCTAAATGGCATAATTAACACACAATTTTCGGATATTATATAATTGTAGCACCTCCGAGCCAGACTATAATTAAACATTATAATTTTACTGAAGATGGGTAAAATTTAAATGTTCACGAACTATTTGAACTCAAACTTGAATCATATTTGAACTTTATTCGACCTTTTGACATTTCAAAAATGAATTGCTAATAACTTATAAAATATAAAACTAGTAGATTAACCTAGGGAGCTGAACACTTTTTAATAAAAATTCAAATTAATCTACTGCCATGCATAATAATATTATTAACAAATGATTATCATTGAATTCGAACTTCGAAGTTTTTGAAGTGTTAAAAATGTTGAGTCGAAGAATGGTGTGACGATTTTCTCCGACAATACTTTTTAGAGCAGGCATTTTTTGCTACAAGGTTCAATATCGAAGGTCATTTCTGCTATCAAATTTGATCTATTTTATACATTGGGGTTCAAAAATGGGAAATCAATAATTTATTACCTAATAATTGAAATAACATCAGACAACGCGACGGTTAGAACATTAGTGCAATACCAGTTTTATAAGTATTTTAGAATAACATAAATATAGTGTAACAAATTGTATAGTTATGTTATTATTTAACTGAAAATTAATAAATATAATTTTTAATTATTTTGCAAAAAAATACGTACATTTCTTCTTTTTATTTAAAGTTGCCATTTGACTATTGTAGTATTTTAGTGTAATTTCTACAACAAAGAATTTTTAAATAAAAATAATTCAGTAGGTACTATGAGAAGATGGATAGTTATAATAATAGTAATAATAATTATCCTTCTACAACTAGTTGGTTGACATTTTATTTTGCTATCAATCTACTTACCTAATATTTAATTACACCTATTTTATTTTATTTTATTTATATTTACATGTATTTTGTTTTATTTTTATAAGCTATGTACGAATGTGTTGAACGGTAAACTGTGTCACAAACTGAGCAGTCCACTGTATTTATATATATTAATTATATTAATAATGTTGTTAATATAAACATATTGGGTAAATTGTTATTTATTGGTTTATATTTTGTTTTTAAAATAATACAGGGTGATTCATTAAACGTAAAACACTCATTATCTCAAAAAGTATTAATGTTTTTTAAAATAGTTTCAAGTTGTTAAAAAAACAACGTTTTTATAAAAAATTATATTTTTAGATATCTTTTATCTTTATAATTTTTTAAGTTTTTTACTTTTTTGAATAACAGCATAGAGTTTTAATTTCCAAAGCAGAATATTTTTCTAAGTATTTTGATTTATAAAAATCGAATTTAGGACGAGTAGTTTATGAGTTATAAGCATTTAAAGTTTAGATTGGGGGAGTGGAGTGGTATGGAGTTACCCCGCAAAATATTTATCCACTACCGCGCTTGTCAAAACTTTAAATACTTACAACTCATAAACTTGTCCTAAATTTGATTTTTATGTATCAAAATACTTTTTGTAAGTATTTAAAGTTTTGACAAGCGCGGTAGTGGATAAATATTTTGCGGGGTAACTCCATACCACTCCACTCCGCCAATCTAAACTTTAAATGCTTATAACTCATAAACTACTCGCCCTAAATTCGATTTTTATAAATCAAAATACTTAGAAAAATATTCTGCTTTGGAAATTAAAACTCTATGCTGTTATTCAAAAAAGTAAAAAACTTAAAAAATTATAAAGATAAAAGATATCTAAAAATATAATTTTTTATAAAAACGTTGTTTTTTTAACAACTTGAAACTATTTTAAAAAACATTAATACTTTTTGAGATAATGAGTGTTTTACGTTTAATGAATCACCCTGTATTATTTTAAAAACAAAATATAAACCAATAAATAACAATTTACCCAATATGTTTATATTAACAACATTATTAATATAATTAATATATATAAATACAGTGGACTGCTCAGTTTGTGACACAGTTTACCGTTCAACACATTCGGACATAGCTTATAAAAATAAAACAAAATACATGTAAATATAAATCAAATAAAATAAAATAGGTGTAATTAAATAGTAGGTAATTAGATTGATAGCAAAATAAAATGTCAACCAACTAGTTGTAGTATTTAGGACAAGTGGTTTATGAGTTGTAAGTATTTAAAGTTTTGACAAGCGCGGTAGTGGATAAATATTTTGCGGGGTAACTCCATACCACTCCACTCCGCCAATCTAAACTTTAAATGCTTATAACTCATAAACTACTCGCCCTAAATTCGATTTTTATAAATCAAAATACTTAGAAAAATATTCTGCTTTGGAATATGAAATTAAAACTCTATGCTGTCATTCAAAAAAGTAAAAAACTTAAAAATTATAAAGATAAAAAATATCTAAAAATAAATTTTTTTTAATGAAAACGTTGTTTTTTAGCAACTTGAAACTATGTTAAAAAATATTTTCAAAAACATTAATACTTTTTGAGATAATGAGTGGCTTACGCTTAATGAATCACCATGTATAATATTATGTAGATATGATTCGTCATCTTAGTCCATTGATAGGGGCAAGAATACAACAGGACATTTCAATGGTGAAATAGTGGATAGCTTTTTAAGTTCTATTGGATAATATTTTATAAATCTCAAATAATTTTTATTAAAATAACTGTATAGTTAATAATAAGCAAATATCACAATGGGTTAATACATTTTTAACATAGTATTTTTGAGAACTAGAGACTTGTTTAAGTCCTTCACATTTGAATTACAATGTAATAAATAAACTTATTATTAGACAATAATTTTGGTTTATATTATTTAAACCTTATCACCAATATATTTCTTAATGTTATAGAGAAGCACTACTATACAGATAGATCTTAATAAATTTTTAAAAGCAAATTTATCAACTTTCACCGACCCACCCTAGTGTTACTACGAATCGCGGTAAAAAAGTCCGTGGTAAAAAAGTCCTAGGAAAAAAAGTCCGAGTAAAAAAGTCCGTAGTTAAAAAGTCCGAGGTCTAAAAAGTGCGTGGTGAAAAAGTCCGAGGTGAAAAAGTCCAGTACATATAATATTAGGTAAAAGAAAAATACGCGAGGTTAGGTTTGATGCACAATCAAACTTCCATTTAGTATTAATATAATTGTAACTAAATTGTTTACCTAAATAACTACTTTTTTGGACTTTGAACACTGCTTGGCTTTTGGCTGCATGTAATAATCAAATACTATTTATTTTATCTTAATTATCCGGTTTGTCGTGTTTTACTCGTATAGACATACATCCGATATAGTTAATATAGATAGAGATATCTATAGGCGGTGGGCATGTCCACCGTGTACATATCGTACATGGGTAACTGAATAGTTGTTATTTTTGCCAGTATAGTTCGACATTTTGTTTGTACCTATAGTTTGACGTTTTGTTAGTTTGTTAGTTGTTTACTCTTGAAGGAAAAAATGTCTAAAATCATAAAAATCAACGAAAAAGGCACTAAAATAGTTGTGGATGGTTATGCATATACCCTTCAACATACGTTATCAAAAACAAAAAGGTGGAAATGCAGCAATAAAACAAAGTATAATTGCCCGGGAACACTATCTTCATCGATGATCTTAACGAATCCTGTACTTCAAATTGAACACAATCACGCGGGGAATAAGCAAGTGAAAATAATTGAAAAATTTAAAAACGACATCAAATTACGATCACGAAAAACTTGTGACAAACCGAGTCATATATTTGCGGAAGCTGTAAGTCAAATACCAGCTGAAGCTCTATTGTTTTTACCAAAAGAAAGTGTAGCAAAACGAACAATTAGAAATCAAAGAACTAATAATAATCCTGCATTAAATTGCATAAATGATATTGTTATAGAAAGTAAATACAATTTATTATTAAAATATAGTGTGAGATTACAGAGCTTTTTTAGAGCTAAGCAAACCACCCACAACTTGAGGGGAACACTCAAGTCGTGACCTACGAGCCGCGCCGCGCGACAAGCCTAAGATTGTTGTGGCGGAACTCGTAGGTTTTAACACCATATGGGGTAATGAAACGCCATTTACTAAATAAATAATAAATAACTGAATTTAGGGTAATAAGAATAATAATAATTTGTATTAAACAATAAACATGACAATAATAATGATTTATAATAGCAATAAATAATAATTGTGTACGAAAAACGTGTGACGTTACAATAGGTAGCCAACATTTTTTGTTATAGCCTAACCTTATTTTTCAGATGACTGGGCTTTAGTTATTGGACAACGGTTTTTATTGGCTGATAATAAATCAACAACTGGTGAAAGAATTGTATTGTTTGCAACAGATGACAGCTTGAAAATGTCGACAGATGCCAAAACGTGGTATTGCGATGGTAATTTTAACCTTAGTCCTAAATATTTCATACAACTTTATGTGATAAGAGTTCAAAAAAATGATTCATATATAACTGCAGTGTACTGTCTTCTTGAACGCAAGTCAATGTCTATTTATGAAGAAATGTTCAAACTTATTTTAACTAAATGTGCAGAGCACGAATTATTTCCCGATCCAACCCACTTAATGTTGATTTTGAAAAAGCTCTAATTTCTGCCGCTCAAATAATTTTTGATTCAAATTTGACTACTAGAGGCTGTTTTTATCATTTGTGCCAAAGTTCTTACAGAAAAGTCCAAGATTTAGGGCTAATCAAAATGTATAAAAATAACGACGAATTTGGCCATTTTTGTGGAATGGTGGTTAGGTCAAGTGGTCTTGCATTTCTTCCTCTTGAACATGTTTTCAAAGGAATGGCTTACCTTAAAACAATTTTTTCTCCTGAAGGAGAAGATCTTTTAAATTATTTTGACGCAACCTACGTAAATGGACCAGTTAGAAAAATAGGGGTTGGTACCAAATTCAAATGAAAAATAATAAGTCCACTTTTTCCTCCGAATACTTGGAATGTACATAAAACAACGATTAATGGTGACCACCGAACGAATAATGTATGCGAATCGTGGAATAACAGATTTAGTCATTTAGTTGGCCACAGTTATCCGACTATTTGGACACTAATCCAAAAAATGAGATTAGAAGTAGCGGCAGATAATGCGAAATTAGCTATCGACAGCATGGGAGAGCCGGTATAAAAGAAACAAAATCCAACACAGTTCCGACTAGTTACTTTATGTCAAAGAATAGATAATCATTCAATTACCATTGAAGAATTTTTAGAAAAAATTGGCCATAATATCAGAACAAGGCCTAGATAAACATTAGAATTTTTTTTTAACATATTATATTTTATATGACGTATTATGTATATTTTTTTGAATTCATAATATTTTCGATTTTTGTATACATAGGTAATAAATAATGATATAGTAAGTACATAATTATTGAACTTTTATAATTTATATAATTACAATTTATATTAATACCAACTGGAAGTGTTTTTTACCTAATTATATGATTCGGACTTTTTCACCTCGGACTTTTTGACCACGGACTTTTTTACTTGGACTTTTTTTCCTAGGACTTTTTTACCACGGACTTTTTGGTAGTATCCCTGTTACTACAGTACTACTACCTATTCCATTTATTATTTTTTTTTTTCATTATTTGTTATCAATAATTTATCATTTTATTTTTCTGTTATTTAATAAAATCAATTTGGTTGGTTCTTAGTTATTTTTTTATGATATTGTCACTCCCTTAGGTTCTGATTGATGGGTGCCCTTTCTATGATTTGACAGGTTTGTTTTTGTATATTACGTAAATAAAACTGAGATCATAATTTTGTTCTAATAATATACAAATTAAACAATATATATTTAATTTTATTGAAATTCTAACTGAAACTCAAGCGGAAACAATATTGAAAATAGCTACGATAGTTGGAGTCAAGGTACTAAGAATAATATGACTATGCCCTATGGCAATAGAAAAAAAATAGTATGAATATTTTAATCGTTTTAACAATTATTAATTGATGACTTTTTTCAAGAACATTTATTTTATGCATACGGGCATGAATCTTTCAATAGCCAAATAAACGATATGGTAACTTTGCATGTAAATTCGTTCTCAATCGTATTCTTTTTTGGGTCAGCTGTAAGTTCTTTGTTATTTTTAAGTGTTCTCAATCGTTCGGCCCAAAAGGTAAAACGTTCTCAATCGTTCGATAGCCTAATATAATATTATTTAAGATTCTTAGCGGAGGTTTTTTTGTGTCTGTTATCATCTTTTAGGACAGTTAAAATTCTTTGATTTCTTAAACGTCATCATTTCTGATAGGAAAGTGAATCTAGTTGGTACGTAAGGAGGTTTATTTTTGAACCTAAAAGTAGCTATTTAATTTAAAAATTCCTGTTTGGTTCCGGTACTTTATTTGTTAAAATAAAGTTTTCTATTCTGGTTCCAGAACCAGTTTATTTAGGTTCAGTTCCAGTCACTGCTTTAATCACAATAATATCATAAAATATAATTAACCTAGTGATATACTAATATTATAAGCTGGCAGACCATTTTCGTGATATTATATCATTGAATTCATTTTTAACATATCCATTATAGTGACTCTATAGACACCTAATGTACAGCAGATCGTCACTTAATTACCAGTTTTTTTAAATTTAAACCCCAGGAGAAATATTAAAAAAAAATTACCTGGCCAGTTAGATTTGACTTCTTTAACAAAAAAATACATATGTTAATTTTTTAAAGTAGGGCGCTTGCAGGAACTACACGTTTAGTAAGATTAGTTTTTATAATAATATAACTATAGGTATTATAATTTATAACCTCATTCCACGAACTTACTTTGAATTGTTGAAGATTTTTGCATACCTACAAAATAAAATAAGATACCTAGTGATAATTATAATTATAATATATTTTAAATGTTGTCCTCTAAAACATGTTAAAACTAATTTCTAGAACTGTTTACAAACTTATCATTATTGTATGGACATATAATGAAACATTTCAAAAACGGACTTCTATAAAATCATAATTATAGTAATGATGTTTATTAATTATTCAAAAATAATAGAAATAGAAATATGATTACTAAATAATATTTTAACATTTTTTTTTTCTTAAATTGGTAGAATACCTAACGTATTACATGATGTCATTGCCGTACAAATATAATAATTATTGTTTAAATTATGATTTGGTGATGAACATATTGTTAGATTGATACAAAATAATGTTATTATATTATCATGTATAACAGGGATGGGCAACTGATGGCCCGTGTACCATTTTTCACTGGCCCGTGCTACATTTGAATTTAGTTTATACAAATATAAAATGTTAAGATTTTTCTGTATTTTATTTTATTATATTTACAAAATTATTAAAATCGATATAATGTTAACCGAAAAACGTAGATATAAATTCTTATCTAGTATTGAACTATTAAATGTAAATAATATTTTTTTTTATATATATTTATATATATAGGTTAGGTTAATAATATTTTATTAAAATTAAACCTAACCTATAAAGGTATAGTTAACATTTTTTTTTTCACGGTTTTTTTTTTGCTTCCTATGTTCTCTGGCTCACTGGATTTTTGCACATTCAAAATTGGCCATCTAGTAGCATTGAGTTGCCCATCCCTGATGGATAAGGTACAACCATAGATTAAATCTATTTCGGCCATACATACTTATCTCTGGAGTTTGTACTGTTAGATGACGTATAACAGGGAATACTTCTATGTTAATGTACAATAGATTATCCTTTTACTGTGCACTTTGGTTAGTTGATCATCGACAGATTTAGAGTGAAACCATTGAAAAGACGTGCATTGGGCCAGCCACACCCATTAAAATATTTTTAAATTATTTAATTAACTATTTTTATTTTTTACAGAATGTTAACTTTATTAATATTTATTAGTGAAACATAATTAATTTTCATTGTATTAATTAATAAAGTTAGGTACCTAGGTACATTATTAAATCTATAAAAATGATCTTACTTAAATTATATGATTTGATGACATTTTTCATTTTATTACACCCTAATAAAATATACATAATACTTGTATTATTCTTTAATAGTTTATTACATATTATTTGTATGTTATTAAATTCTGAGCGGAGCGATCATACAATGATGTGTGTTTTTTTTTTTTATGTTTTTGTTATTTATGTGTCTGTCATTGTCGTTTAAAGCAGTAAAACTGTTTCGATTTTCATCAATAGTATCTTGTTTGATGAGAAAGTGAATATAGTTGTTGCATTCGGGATGTCAAAATTTAAAATTCCCAATTGTTCCCAAAAGCGCCGTGAAAACAACATAAAATTTAAGAAAATCGATTATGGTTTTTGGTGTAACTAGAAAATAAATAACCGTATACATGCAATTTTCACTGGTTGTTAATATTAGAATTTTCTATACACGATAAAATGTTTGATTTGTTTTGAACTGTCAACGGATATTTTCAGTTTCCAATTTTTTTATTTATTTTTCTATGGATGTCAATAACATTTTATTTTTTGGGTAAAAAGTTTGAAAATTGATTAAAAGGGTCCTTATAATATAGTGTTATAATAGCAGTTGAAAAATATTTTAAAAAAAAAATTCACGATTTTTTTTTATAAGCATTTGATGTTCGAATTTTGACAAAATTTATCAAATTTAAAATTTAATGATTATTTAGTAGTTAAAAATGTTTAAAATGTTCAACTTGTATAGCTAGGTATTGAAAATTTGAAACAAAATGTTATGGCGCAGTACCGGATTTAAGGGGCCATGCCCATGCCCTGGGCGATAATAATAGAGGGGCTCAAATTTCAAATTTTAAATTCATAAAGCATATATCATGGAGGCGCTCATATTATGTTGTGCCCCGGGTTACATAATTTGTAGATCCGGTACTGCCACGGCGTACATAGGTTTTATAAAAATTACTTTATTCACTAATAATCATAGACTTTAAAATGTAATACAAGATTCCTTATAAGATTATCTACCTTTATCAAAAAAAAAAATGTCTATAAGAAAGTCAAATTAAATTTTTATGAGCGTTGGAAATTTAAATTTTTACAATATTGGATATTCACTCAATTCCTCATGTAACGATTTTCTTATTTTGTCGGTTTCAAAAATGAATAACTGTACATACATGAAAATTTTACTGAATGTTTATTTTATCAATTCTTATACTTAATAAAATTTTTTAAATATTTTGATTTGTTTTGAGCTGTTTACGGACAATTTCATATTACATTTTTTTTTTCTGTGAATATCAATAAAGTTTTAACTGTTGGGCAAAAAAGTGTAAATATTTAATACAAGGCTACTGATTTCTTGTTACAATAGCAGTTGAAAAATATTAAAAAGACATGGGCACATTTTTTTTTTTATAAGCATTTAAAGATCAAATTTTAAATTGAATAATTATTGTGTTATTGGTGTATTATACTTGCCATAGTCAATTTTTGATATATAATTTTGTGTTCCATCTGCATTAAATTCTAAAAAATATTATTTTACAAATTTAATATTGTTAAGAACAAAATAATAACGTAATATTTACTACTCCATACTTATATAGTCATATAGTGAATTTGTATAGATTTAAATTTCAAATTATATATTACTACTTACTATAGTAATTAAAAACTAACACATACAATTTGGTTTTTTGGTAAGAACTTGTTTGAGTACCTACTTGAACTTTTTGCATGACTATGATGCAGCCATATGACACAATTTACTCATTTTTTCAATCAATGATAACTATTCATAATTGTAATTTTTTTCTATTGTTTATAATTGTATGTTATCTTACATTTTAACAACAATTAAAATAATGTATCATAACTATCTGTGTTTTTAATAACATTTTCATAAATTAAGAATTATAACTAAACAATTAAAAGCAATTTTTAGCCATGAGAAATTCTTCACGTTTTGTAAATTATTTTTCAGTTGGAAATTCATAAAACATTTCATTTTCATATCTAATATTCGACATTTTAATAGAAGATTCCCCACAAATTGCTTTACCTTTGACAAAGAAAACAATTTTACCGGAAAGTTACGACAACGTATGTTCGACAACTACTGTATGGGAATAGCAGAGAGCTACCCACTTGTCCCCCTTTTTTTAATTTGAATAAAAATTGAATTTATTGTAACGTTAATAGTATACTTGCGTTTTTTTATTTTTCCTATATCGCCTGTTAATAAAATAATATTATATTATTTATTTATATTGATATCAATACAATTAACCACTGTCTATTTTAAGGTATAGTGATTAATAAATAATAATTTAAACAATAAAAATGTATAGATACATTAGACCTTATATAATAATGCTTGTTCGATTTAATGTTCTTTTTTAACTCATAACAGTTGAGTACCTATATTATATTGAACTTGAATAATTAATGTTTGACATTTTATAATAATATAATAGGTACCAACTTATATAAAAATACTATTGGGAATCTCTTTAAAAATTTTATTATTTCTTTTTTATGTTATATATATATATATATATATATATATATATATATATATATATATATATCGTGATCTATATATATAAAAATGAATGTTTGTCTATGTTTCAGTTGGCATGGATTTTGAAGCTATTATAATAATAATTATTAGTTGTATTGGTTTATTGGAAATGCACGGGATCAGCTAGTTTATAATATAATTCAAACCACATGCTAGTTTTTTAAATTTAATATATTATTTTGTTGTAATTTTCTATCAATTGTTCCTAAAAATTGAAAATGGTCAACTATAATTTAACACCAAAATGTAGTGCCTGTGCGTTATGTGTGTATTGGTCAGAATTCAGGAATACTAGATGAACTCAATGGTAGATCTAGAGCTTATTATTTTTTTTCAGGTTAGGGGTAAAATTACAAAGAAATTTAAAGCATCTACAAAATATCTCGCAGTATTTATATTTTATAATTTACACAACTTATTCTAAACAACACTTATTTTTATTGGATAAACTATCTATATGATTGATTTTATTAAGTTATTTGCATTTAATTCCCTATGTACATATAATAAATAAAGACCTGTAGGCCGAGGTTCAACTGGCGAACTGCAGTCGAAAATGTACAATAAGTAATAACTAATAACACATTACACGTAGAACGTAGATTCTAAAGATTGTCATATGTCATGAGTCAGCTTGTATATTATTTCGTGGTCAATTACATTTATCGTATCTAAAATATCTACTGAACGTTAATAATACTATTTGAGAAAGTTTTAAATGTAGTTTTTCCAGAAGGTTTGTGGAATAATCTGTGTAGACGTAAAATACTCAAAATTGCAATCTTCAAAAGGCTGTAACCTTGGAACTAAGTCCGACCAATAAATTCTGATTGCATAGGTACCCACTTACCAATTGTAGTTAATACAATTATCAATGCAATAAGTCAATAATATGAGATATTATCTTAAAATATTTATCGTTTTTATAAAAAAAATACTATGACTGGTAAGTTTAAGTTTTTAAAAACTACATAACCAAACTTATAAGCCTGATGGTACCTGGGCTTGCTTAAGTCCGCCAGTAACTAATACGTTGTGTGAGAGGCCACCCAGGTCGTCTAGCTCAGTGCTTCTCAACCTTTTTTGTTATAGGGCCCCCTAAATTTAATGTAAAACTGTCAAGGCTCCCTTCCATGGATGTAAAAGCAAAAAATAAATAAAAAAAGGTCATCAGTATTATTTTTTTCAATGATATACTAATATACTATACTTACATGCACTTATTTCACAATTTCACACAAATAAATTATTAAAATGTATAGGTGTATAAAACTTAAAAACATATATTATAAACAAAAAAAGAATTGGTAATAATAACTATAAAGAAATACAAAAATATTCAGTAATAATGTTGATTTGATTTCAAACAAAGGCTAGGTTAATAATAATAATAAATAATAATAATAAAAAATGTGAATTAATTTTATTAATGTGACGGTTGGGCTTGCATATTTTCGCATAACATATTTATGTCAGGTGTGATATTCGAAACTGAAATACGCAAGTTTGATTCTAAAGACTGTTGTGAAATGCAGGATCTATGTTTGTTTTTTATAATTTGAAGTTGTGAAAATGCAGTTTCACAAAGATATGTTGATGCGAAAGGTATTAATATAAGTAAAGCCGCTTTTGAAATTACAGGATACTCTTGCTGTCGTCTTAACCAAAATTCGGTAAGTTCTTTTTCATTAAACTCGGTTTCAAGAGTTGAGTCTTCTCTAATTTCAATTAATTGCTCTTTTGCGATCCATGAAATATGATCGTATTTCAAAGAAATAGAAAATGGTTTTTTTACCCAATCGTCTTCATTATTTTTATTTAAATTTGGAAAATATTCAGATAAAAATTTTAGTACTGAAGACAAATGATCAGTTATTATACTTGAAACTGAAGTTGTCATTGAAAGCTCATTAACGGTAAGAAAATCGTGTAAGCTCGTAAACATTGAGGAATCTCCATTTTTAAATGCGTTTAACCAAGAAGACAATTTTTGTTTAAATGCTTGAAGTTTTGAGGTAAGTATTAAAATGTTGGTACTCTTACCTTGAAGAGATAGATTTAATTCATTAACTTTATCAAAAAAATCTGCTAAATATGAAGTTAAACACATCCATTTTTCATTACTTAAAAGTGCAGATAAATCGGGTTTAATATCACGAAGAAATATGCGGAGCTCATCACTTTGTTCTATAACTCTTTTCAAAACTTTTCCACGGGATAGCCAACGTACGTCTGTATGGAATAGTAATGTATTATGGTTGGATCCCATATCTTCACATAAAATTTTAAAAAGTCGAGAATTTAGGGCACGGGTTTTCACAAAATTGACCATTGATACTATGTCATTCATAATTGAATTCAGTTCACAGCCAATTTTTCGAAAAGTTAAATGTTCTCTATGTATAATGCAATGAACAAATCTTATATCAGGACTAACTTTCATCACTTCTGCTTTAAACCCTGATATTCTACCAGTCATTGCTGCTGCTCCATCTTTACATACACCAACACATTTGGTCCAGTCTAATTCGTTTATAATAAAAAAATCATTTACTTTTTTAAATATATCTATGCCTTTTGTTGTCTCGGAAAGAGTTTCACAAAAAAGTAAATCTTCATTTATTTCTAGATTATATTGATATCTCACAAATACCATTAACTGGGCATTATTTGTAAGATCTGTCGATTCATCGAGTTATATTGCAAAAGTGTCACTATTTTTAATTTCTTAACTTTCCCGATGTAATAACAATTTTATTATTATTTAATAACAGTAATCTAACATTAGACTTTATCGACAATGATTAATCATATGGTCGGTTATAATGGTAATATTATAACTGAATAACCGAAAATATTTTAAATAAAAAAAATATTTCAAGGCCCTCCAATCATATAGCCACGGCCCCCTAGGGGGCCGCGGCCCCCAGGTTGAGAAGCACTGGTCTAGCTCGGTAGTCCTTTCACATCTTCAGCGGATCATCACCATAACCGGACTTCAAAACGTGTTAAGTTAATTTTAAGTATTGTTCCTATTTTGTGATCTCTGTGGTCATTGCACAAGACCGGACCGACCATAGAGACCCCCTCCTCATCATTAAACTGCATCAATCTAATTCTCGTGATAGATGTTTCCCGTTCTTGGTGTCATCGTGCACGTAAACTGCCTATCCAGAATAAATGAGGCGAAGGCAGAATTAATAGTCTACCTCACAAACAGTCGGCGTTAATGTAGGCATTGGCCAGATATAGGTGTAATTTGTTTTTCGGGTGTCACAAATAATCTTTTGGGTCGTCCTAAAAATTGGGTATGTACACAGTTTAAAAAAAATAATATTTTACAAACCAATATAATATATACATCAACCCAATAATTAACTTACTGCATGCTAGTTTAAATATTTTGTGTCTTATGAACACAAAATAGGTGTACCTAAATTATTTATTAATAAAAAACAAACAGAGAATTTATTTACCTCTTAAGTAATCTCTTAGTAGAACATTCAAATATAAAATGATAATATGGCAACAATATGATGGGCAAAACTAAATGTATGAGTTACAATGTTAATATCTTAAAAAATAAGTCTGAGCTGTCGCTGCAGGTTATACGACATAAATTATCACTATATTTCATTGAGTTATAGAGTTATATAAGATTTTTAAAATGAATAAAAATGGTATTCGCAGTATTAATATTTAATAATAATATACTTACAATCATATAAAGTTATTATTTTTTCTTTAAAAAAAACATGTTCATAAATTTAATATTCACATTACTACAATAAAATGCTATTTAAATAGCGGTTTATGAATAATAGTTTAACCAATAAAAATTCATAGTCGTATAGCAGTGGTTCTTAACCTGTGTTCCGTGGACTTGGAATAAATGTTCCGCCAACATTTTAAAATCGACGGAATAATATTATAAAATTGTGAAATTTTTTTTTATTGATTTTATTATTTTTACTGGCTACTTTGTAATTTGTATGTAAACTATTTTATGCTATACATGCATTGTTTAATATGCTATACAATTTTACGTATATATAAATTCTATTTTATAGTGTGCTGTGTTCCGTGAACATTTTATAAAACATTAAGTGTTTCGTCATAAAAATAAGGATAAAAACCACTGTCATACTGATATATATAGGTATAATATGTACCTACAATAGTCTTATTTAATAAAGTTTGTTCAATTGAATGTTATTTATTTTAACCCACAAAAATTGACTAAATTACATACTTAAATATTTAATGTTTGACATTTTATATATATTACAACTTATTGCAATGGAATTTTCTTTAAGAGGACAATCATGGGATATTTTAAATTTTTTTACTTTCTTGATTGTTAATCAAGTAATTATGGTAATTGAAATGAAAAAAGTCTGAATTTTGAAAACTTCAAGAATTAGTGTTAAATAGGAAAATAATAAAAATGTAACTCAGTAATGATGAGTGTGTGGGTAATTTAGCTAGCTTTAATATAAAATATGAATGAGAGAGATTCGATATCACAGCCAAGTGGTATAACCACTTGAATCCATAAAAACGCCGGCGTGAACAGTCCAAAAATGTCTATTATTTAACTTTTCTCCTAAACTATGATGCTAGAAAGTTGGCTGATAACTCATTAAAAAGGGATTATCAAGTAGATATTAAATATGGAATTAAAGTTTTTTTTTTAAATTTATGTATTTTTTCACAGATAAAAAAAGTGTTATTTTTGGCTAGATTTTCATTTAGCGAGGTAGTTTTCCGAAACTGGAATACCGATTTTGCTTTTTTGGGTCTTGTTAGATTCACATTGGCTAGGAGAAGTGCAGTGAAGATTTTCAGAACTTTATCTCCAATCGTTAGCTCACTACAAAGCTGTAAAGCTGAAAAACATCGAAAATTCCAGTAAAATTTGTTTCAATTTTTTTTAATATTCTGTAGTGAATTAAATATTAAAGATAAAGTTATGAAAATCTTCACTGCACTTCTCCTAACCAATTTGAATCTAACAAGACCCCAAACAATGACATCCTCTATCTGGTTTCGGAGATCTATCTCACTAAATGAAAATTAAAAGATTTTTTATAGGGCTGTTCACACAGACATTTTTCGTGATTTAAATTGTTATCCCGCTTGGGCGTGATATCAGTTAATACATTTCTAAAAATTTAGAATCAAGAAAGATTACATGCCGATCCCTGACTTGTCAAGCGTTTTTTTTTTAACTTTTTACAAAAGGATTATTATTTACACAAGGATGAATGACACACTGTCTCCTCCCAGAATAATTTTTTCTATGCAATGATCTATCTTTGAATAATTCAAATCCAACACATCCATTACAATGACATATTCGACAACTATTGTACACTGCTCCTGTCCTGCACCTTTTTAAAAATAACTTTCCTATCATTGCAGCTAATTTCAAAAACTATTTAATGTAAAAGCGGTTAACTTACCTGCACAATCTAAGAAGTAATAAAAAATTTTTAATTTAATAAATACTTTTAGAACTGTATTAAATTTCATAAAATGTGCACCCAAACGGATTTTAATATGTAAACGCTGCTAAGGATGTAATTGAAACCCAACCTTTTCAGTAGTATAGGGGAGAATATCCCTGACAATCACATGTTTGATCCGGTTACACAGGATCTATGTGGGACTTATCACCTGTAGGAGAAGATTTATAAACATACCTATAAGCTCAAAATGATTTGAACCGTGAACGCCAGGTATTTGGTAATTGGTATCACGATTGTTAGTTTAAGTCATAAACACTGGTTTAATATGTATTGGTTATAACTATTAAGCAACAATTACTGACGCGCCCCTCGTCAGTGGTGGTGCTGCGTCGATTTATTTTCATTCACCTAACGCCAGGTATTTGGTAATTGGTATCACGATTGTTAGTTTAAGTCATAAACACTGGTTTAATATGTATTGGTTATAACTATTAAGCAACAATTACTGACGCGCCCCTCGTCAGTGGTGGTGCTGCGTCGATTTATTTTCAAAAAGTTAGCAAGTATAAGTGAACCAAATAAACAATATGTTCGGTAGTCCTCTTCTAATCCTCGGAAGACCATCACCATAATCAGACTTTGATGAATGTGATACTTGACGGTTTAATGACTTTAGTATTAGTATATATTATGAATAATAATACGACAATATGATTATGAATAAGTATAATATATAATATCGTACAACTGGACAGTTAACTGTGACAGTACACACACACACCGTATACACACTGTACGACGGTGCTTGTGCAAGTGAGTATTACGTACATCAAAGGCCCTATAAATATCCATAACCGAGGTCATATTACATCCGTATAGAGAGTGAGTCGTATACTAGTATAACTAGATACTAAATTGTACACACGTGTCAAGGTTGACTACTAATATTAATTGTATACTTCAACAGACTTCAATAGTTTAAGTTAAATTTAAGGTATTTTCCCTATTTTTGATTTCTGTGGTTATTGCACCTGACCACAGAGACCCCCTCCCCATAATTAACTTGAATCATCGTAATAATTCCTGTGGTAGTGTGTTTCTGTTCCTCAGTGTCGTCGTGCACCTAAAATTGCCTATCCAGAATTTATGAGGCGTAGGCATTGGTCAGGTAAATATGTGTAACTGGGTTCGGTGGGATGGCGAATAGTTCTTCGGGTAGCGCTGTAGATTTGGCGCAAACACTAGGCTAATTGTAAAATAAGTATTTGATTATAAATAGTTATTTAAAAATTATAATATTTCCAAAATAATGATAGAAGATAGCGTTGAAAGCGACTGGGACTTTGTTTTATAAGTGGAATTAAGGAAGGGACATAATATTTGATACTTATTCCCCCAATCACCCCCAGAATTCTCGATGACATTCCATTTTATTTTAGTCCGTGCTTTAAGCTAGAAGGGAAATAGTCATAAACCTGACACTAGAATTCTGAAATATTCGAAATACGGCCACACCCCAGTTTGCAGCGGTTTCATTTTGCCACCAATTTAATCTTAATTTTTCACCATCCCATAACGCCGCATAATTTAAAAAAAATTTTGTTTCGAAATGTAGTTGTTAATATTTAGTTTGTATAACGATAAATTGTTACAGCGGGTCATTTATCATGTGAAACGATCTTAGTATACGATTTTTTTTTACAATTAATATGCAATTATTGAAAACTCTATAAAGTATACTATATAGTAAAAATAATTGAAGTAGTTGAAATGTAATTTTATTTTGAATTTATATTTTGGTTTTTATTTATGACTTTATAAAATGTTATAACATTTCACTATTTCAATAAGTAAATGGTTTTAAGTTAAAGATTTTATATGTTTTTATTCTATCTTATACGGAAACATATACATATATAGAAATACTGTATAAAGTATAAACCTTATAATCTATAATTTAGTCTTAGGCTGATATAAAATAAAGTACCTACTCAAGCGTTCTATAAAAAAAAATTAACTCTTAACTTAACTAAGTTCACCAAAAATTATTTAAATCACTTTTTGTTATTCATGTATACTAACTTAATTTAACTGTGTTAAAAATAATAATTACTTTCCTATCCTTCCTGATAAAATATTTTGTCCTATCCATGTTTTTTTATCGATGGAAGCATCTTATCATATTATTCTTCCTCTTTTTGTATAAAATTATTGATTCGCCTAAATTAAATTAAATTATTTCTTATTCTATCCTCCCTAATCACTCTTCACAATATAACACACTCACCTTTTTTTCTTATATTTGCTACAGTCAACTTTTATTCAGTTGTATTGTTTGCTGTCTATATTCAAATTCTATATTTGAACATTGTGTGATATTACTGATAATTAAGGAATATATAAGCTTAAACTAATTAAAAGGCGTATGTCTTGCGTTAACTACCCTTTAAGGTGTTATTTATGCCATAAATCCTAGTATATCTGCTGCTGATATAAATCCATCTGATGGTACTGACCAGAATGAAGCTCAGATCTATCACCAATCCATCTATCAAGCCTTCGAATAATCCACCTACACCCACCCCACTATCGTCTGATGAATTCAATCGAGTAATCTCGGGAAAGCGTGAAACTCAGGATGCTACTTTGGCTCGATGTAAGGCTCTGTCCCTCTCATTCAACAAAAATTTGTTGAACTTAATCTATTGTCAACTCACTAGTTTCTCAATTTGTTGACATAAGAGCTGATAATATCACCCTTCGTAAAGACCTTTCTACTCTCGATAGGATACGTGTCGTTGAATCTGATGTGTGTAAATCAACTATCTCACCTGGCGACAACAATTCTCAGCTTCTTCAAGAATTGTCTGACAGAGAAAAATGCTCACTTAATGTCATTGTCCATTTTTCTTATTGAATCTTCTGCTACTTTACCGGCTGGACGTTTAGCTTGTCGTTCCTTCTAAAAACTAACCAGCTTAGAAGATAAACTAAGTACTGTTGTGACAGTATTACCATCGATCCTCGATGTTTTCATGTCGTGCCCCTGTCTTCGTGCTAGCTTTGTAAGTTATAAATTAGTACAACTAGTGATTTTGATTTTGTAAACTGTTTTAAATATAATAATCCTCCTAATACAAATTTATATAATTTAAAAACTTTCTATTAAAATGTTCGTGGATTATAAATTAAATTAGGTAATTTTAGAAGTTTTATTCTCATTGTCATCATCCTCACAGAAACAAGGCTCTCTCCTGATGTCCATGACTCTTTACTCGGATTTAATGTCTATCAAATCTTCAGGGATGATAGAAATCCTCTTAACAGTGTCTAGTCATGTGGAGGTGGTGTTCTTATAGCAATCAAGTCTACTATAAAATCAACTCTCATCATTACCAATATCAATACGCTCGAGTAAGTATATACAGTTGTATCTATTAATTCTTTTAAAGTCCTCATAGGTGCAGTTTACTAACCACCTGTGTCAATTTTCTCAGTTTAAGAGGCCTATACCACCTCTATTGAGCACATAACATCATCTATTAACCCTGCTTCAATCCTTCTCTGTGGTGAATTCAATCTACCCCTTATTAAATGGTATAAAAGCAACCTAGGTCTATCCGCATCTGGCAGTGTGTCTAACACCTCTACCCATCTTGTTGATTCCTTATCATAATTAAATTTTTATCAGCTTAATCAAGTGCCTAATACCCCTGGATGCACTCTTGATCTTGTCTTTTCTAGTATTGATGCACCTCCAGTCGAAATGGCAAAAACATCAATCGTTTCTCCTGATCCTTACCATCCTCCTCTGTTTATATGTTTCCCTACTCCATTTTCCCATAAATCCTCAAGACATACATATCGTGATTATGAATCTGCTGATTAAGAATCCATAAACTATTATTTGGGATCTTTTGGTTGGGAAAACACTATTTCAATTTTAGATTCTGAACGAAGCAATGAATGTATTTATTTTATAATGATGTGTGTTATTTTATTATTTTTTTTTTGTGTCTGTCATCACCTTTTAGGACAGTAAAAATGCTTGGATTTTCATCAACAGTAACTTTTCTGATAGGAAAGTGAATCTAGCTGGTACTTTATTTCCCAGTAGTTTTCATGAACGGCGTGAAAAACAAAAGAAAAATTAAGGAAAAACTGGAATTTTTACGCAAAAGCTGTTTTCGAGAAAATCAATTTTGGTTTTTTGTGTAACTCTAAAACAAAAGACCGTAGGTACATGAAACTTTGACTGAACGTTTATATTAGCATTTTCTATACACCATAACATTTTCTAATTATTTTGACTTATTTTAAACTGTTTACGGACATTTTTAGTTTCCATTTTTTTTTAGTTTTTTTTTCTATAAATATCAATAAAATTTTATCTGTTGGATAAAAAAGCTTGAAAATTTAATGGAAGGCTCCTAGGTTATTTTTTCAAAGGCAGATAAAATTATTAAAAATCCTTAGTCACAGTTTTTATTTATAAGCATTTAAAGTTCAAATCTTAACAAAATAAGGAAAAATCACAAAAATTAGCAAATTATTTTGAGTTCAGAATTCTTAAAAATTTTTCTTTTTAAATCTTAGATTTGAAAACGTAAAATAAGATTATCCATAAGTTTTTCTACTTTTATCAAAAAAAAAGTGTCTACAAGAAAGTCAAATTAAATTTTTATGAGCGTTTGAAATTCATATTTTTACAACATTTGATATTCACTCGATTTCTCATGTAACAATTTTCTTATTTTGTTGTATTTAAAAAACGTATGACTGTAGTACTTGAAAATTTCACTGAATGTTTGTATTAGCATTTTCTATACACGATAAAATTTTGCAAATAATTTGACTCTTTTTGAGCTGTTTACGGACATTGTCAGTTTTCAATTATTTTAGTTTTTTTTTCTGTAAATATCAATAAAATTTTATTTGTTGGGTAAAAAAGCGTGAAAATTTAATATAAGGCTCCTGATAAATCGTTTTAATAGCAGTTAGAATATAAATATTAAAAGTAGATAGGCACAATTTTTTTTTATAAGCATTTAAAGTTCGAATTTTGACAAAATTTATCAAATTTATAATTTAATAATTATTTTGTAGTTAAAAATGTATAAAATATTTAACTTTTATGGCTAAGGAAAGAACATTGAAAACAAGGCTCCATGTAAATAGGTTATATATAAATTACTTTATTCACAATAATATCATCAAATATACTTGGTAATATCATAGGCTGACTGACCGTTTTCGATTATTTTAGTTTTTTTTATATAAATATCAATAAAATTTTATTTGTAGGGTAATAAAGCGTGAAAATTTAATATAAGGCTCCTGATAAATCGTTTTAATAGCAGTTAGAATATAAATATTAAAAATACATAGGCACAATTTTTTTTTATAAGCATTTAAAGTTCAAATGTTGACAAAATGTATCAAATTTATAATTTAATAATATTATTTTGTAGTTAAAAATTTATAAAATTTTCAACTTTTATAGCTAAGGATTGAAAAATGAAAACGAGGCTACAAAATAGGTTATATATAAATTACTTTATTCTCAATAATATCATCAAATATACTTGGTAATATCATAGGCTGACTGACCGTGTTCACTCAGAATCGTTTTTCTTATACAATGATATTTTATCATTGAATTCCAATTTAACACCATCCATTACAGTGACCCACTTCTAACCTACTGTACAGCAGAGTGACATCCACTTACCCAACTTTTTTACAGTTGATGATTCTGCTATTTTCTTTAATGATGCACTTCTAAGTTATATCAAGAAGTTTGTTCCCAATAAAGTGTGGTCACCGTCTTAATTTCCTAAATGGACATCCAGTACTTTGAAAAATCTTATAACAAACAAAAAGAAAGCCCATGTGATTTCTAAGCGAAACAAGTCGATATCGGATTATCTAGTTTTTTCTGAATATAGTGCAAAATGCAAACGCCAGTCAAAAGTTGATTACTCGGCTCATATGATCGTACCAAGGAAGCACTATCATCTTCCCCTTCAAACTTCTGGAAATTTGTAAATAACCTAAAACAGAAACCTCAAGTTCTCTACATCACCGGCAGAAAACAATTCGTTAAAAATAAAATCAAAGATGCTGTTCCTAAATTTATCCATGATGGCATCTAGTGACCCTCAGGGAGGTCTCCTAAAAATTTAGTCCTCTCCTATTTATTTTATTTGTTAACTCAATCACTAAGTGGATCACAAAGGCTAAACTTCTTCTGTTTGTAGATGACATAAACATTTTCTTAAAATTGATAGTCCTAATAAATGTCTGGTCCTACAATCTGATCTCAATATTTTTGCGAATTGGGCACGCAGTATTGGTCTTAGCATTGGTCAATACAAACAAATGTCCCGTTATGTCTTTTTATAGAAAGCAGACTATTCACTTATAACTATTCTTTTAATTGCACTATTCTTGACCATGTTTTCCTTTATTTAGATCTTCGTATTCTTCATACTCCATCACTGAACTTGAGCATCACATAAATGTCACGGTAGGTAATATTTTAAATATCTTGGGATTTATTAAGCGCAATACCAAACAGTTTTTGACTGCTCGTTGTCTCTGCACATTATATTTCTCGTTAGTACGTTCAATATTGGAATATGGAGTGGTAATATGGCATCCTTACTTGGCTAAAGATGAATTAAGATTTGAGCGTGTCCAAAACAGGTTTCGTTCCTACGTTGCCCATATCATGAATATAATACACCCTCCTCGTGATTATTCCTTAATACGTAGTATATTGGAAATACCACTGCTATCATTACGCTGACAAGATGCTAATAAGCACTTCATAACATCGCTCTTAGGTGGCATTATAGATGTTCCTGATCTCCTCTCCAACGTAAGTCTTCGAATCCCATCCTTCTTATCCAGAAATCACTCCCTCTTTCAAGTACCAACCCATAACGCATCCTATGTACACAATCATTTTTACATAGAATGCTCCGTAAACTAAATAATGTTAATATTAATTTTAATATTTAATAAATGTATTAGTTATAAGTTTGCTGTACGCCTGTACTATATCACTATAGTACTATTATGTTTATATCGAGTTGTATTTTCTATATGTTCTGTTTTACTGTGTGTTATAAACATTTACTACGTTTTGATATATTACATTTCAAATGTTATCATAAAATTGCCGATTGGCGTTTATAAATAAATAAAATATAAAAATAAAAAAACCTTTACAATACAACTACCAATATAACTGCTTTATATTTTGACCTTTGATCTCAACGACATATTTTTGTCACACAAACTACTTGGCGCTTCTCTCCATTTCAACCACGTGTAAAGGAATAGCTTTACGTACTAATATATAATATGTATAGGTAATCGATTCACGTGTTGGTATATAATTGTTACTCAGGGCAGAAGCGTTTCTCCTTGAGATGTTATGATCTCGTAGTTTCAAAATATTCCATTTAAGAAATATTTCGGCAAACCACTTAAATGCACTTTACAATAATTAATCAAACTGAGCGGGCATAACATAATTTCATTATGAGGTGGCAGTTTCATTTATTGTGAGAATAACAACTTCAAGGACACCTAGGTCCACGTACCAACCAGATCAAAGGAGCCGACATCGTATAATCAGCATAATCTGATGTACCTGGACCAGAGCCGTTAACAATAAGAGCTACTTCACTCCACACTCAGCCGTATTCTGCACGACAAACGACGATATTATACATTTATTCTGTTCTAATAAATAACATTGCATTTACTATTCTAATTTGACTACCATTTTATTTCAAGTCATCATCATTCTGGATCTCTGAAGAGGCAGCACGTAACACATGGACAAATATTCCTATTTCTGACGACATACTAAAAAACACAATTCTTCTGTACCAGTGTTCCTAAGTACTTGAATCTAATAAATTCATACACATCATTCCCAATCTTCATTAAATGGCTTGCCACGATTATTTATTTCCAAAATCATACACAATTCAACAATTGTATTTATTTTATTCCTATACTTACTTGTATGTTTGGCCCCTTCCCTCCAGCAATTTCCACCGTTCTTGAAATTCTCGTATTCACACTTTCCATGCTTTTCTACTTACATAACATTGTCAGAGAATATCATGCACTATAGGCTATAACATTTTACCTTTGTTTGTATATTTCATAATCTTGTTAATAACTACGAATAACAGGAAGGGAATACTAAACCTTAGTTAACACTTATTATAAATTTCTTAAATAAAATAGTATACTTATAAAATCATAAGCTTACCCTTAATAGCTGTAAATATATAAACGTAATTATAATTGATTAGTGTTATGAATCATAAACTATTACAAGTAGTATAAGGTTCAAAATAATAATGCTTATAGATTAATTAATAATTTCCATATCATATAAAATATTGATTTTAAACTTATTTTATTTATAATGTTGAAAAACAAACGTGAATTTGTACCTAAGTATTGAAACTTAAAAGTCCCAAAAAATATTCTCTATACCTACCTATGATTAATATTTCACGTTCGAATGACATTATATTATTGTCTTTAGTATATTTTGGTTTTTAACAATATACACAGATGTAAAATAGAATAAGATTAATACTGTAAATACACTATACAATAAAAAGTAATATAATAAAATATATTATATAGTAATATAGTAAAGTTATACTATTTTGTACGATATAATCTGCAAATGTATCACGAGTAAGGACGTAGGTACACAGTTTTTCATTCAACAATAAAATATTTTAAACGTTTATTAACCTTATTTATTTTTTTGTAATGTGATGGTGTCAGACGTCCGTTTATAATATTATGTACATACCTATATGGCTCTATAATATTAAATATATGTAGAATTAGTGCACTTACCTGGACTTTCTATAAATGTATACACATAGACAGGTATATTATTAGTACGTTTTTGCATAACATAACAATAAGTACGTTTAGGAATAATTGATGGAAATATTTCGTTTTGGAATATACGTATAGTATTAATGAGTGGTGCGTGGATTTTGGATCCTAATATCATTTGTTCCTTCCTGCTTCAAAAAGCATCTCGTGTAATTACCACATATACATAAATAAAAGGTGTTCGTAAAACAGAAAAGTTCTAAAAGTACAATAAAACACCGAAAAAACTAATGATTTCCGGAAATTTATTTTTGATAATACATATAGGTTTCTGAAAAAAAATTGAAAAACTCGCATGGGCTCTAAATTAAATTTGTAACTAATAAATTATTATAATTATATGTACAATTATAATGCGTTTCATAGCAACTGTGACTCGACACATTCATGGTGGTTTTGTCTCAAACCGGGGGTTTTTAAACTATAGGATAGAAAAATGTGTATAGCCCATTTTTTTCGCAAGTTTTATAAATTATAACAAATGGTAAGATAAGCTGGTATGATTCATTGATTATCTTGTTTAATAGAGGTATAATTTTAAAAAAGTGTAAAATATTAGTTCAATTTTAGTATCAATTTTAAATTCTCCGCACATTAATATGCACTAGTTTTATAAACCCTAATGAAAAACACCACGAGGCGCGTTAGCGTCGAGTCACAGTTACTATGAAACGCACTATGGTACATAGTATACTAAATTTGTAAAAAGTCCATGGAAGGGGGGGGGAGTTGTATCACCCTTGAGCATGCCCATGTTACACATTGTATATTAAAATATTACCTAATTCTGCAGGGGGCAAATTGCAAAACACTGGAAATTTATAAAAATTCATATTAAATTTACGGATGTACAAAGATTAATGTTATGAATTTTAATACATATTAAATAGGCAATCATAAAAATAATAGAAACAAATATTAATTTACATTCTTAAAAAATAAAATCTAGTAATTGAATTAAAAACTATTTTATTAAAATGCTTAGTAAGGTACCTACTATAAACTCACTACTCACAACACCATAATACAATTAATTTTCAAGCAAATTTTTTTTAGAATAATCAAAGACAGAATGTTTAATATACCAATGAAATGTTCAAAAGTTTATAGATATTTTTGTTACCACTTTTCAGTTATTAGACATTATTTCAATACAAACTGTATTTGTCCATAATGACTTTTCATCTATTCTTCGTCACAGAATAAATAAATAAAATATAATATAAAAGTCAACAAAATGTAAAGTTTATATTAATTACACATTGTAATTTAAAATAAATGTATTCAAATTTACCACAAGTCAAAAAGCTTTTCTTATTAACTGCAAATGTATAAATATAAATATTTTATTTTTGGACGTAATGACTAATCATATGAAATTTAATAAATATTAAATAGGTATCTCTCACAAAAATTAATGGAAACAAATATTAATTTACAATCTTAAAAAATTAAATATAGTTACTGAATTAAAAACTATATTATTGAAATGCATATGGATAGGTAGGTACTTAAAACGCACTATTCATAGCACACAATAAAATTACAATGCTTAGATACTGTATATTACCAATACTGTATATTTTAATTTTTAACTGGCAGTAATATATTTTATTTTTAACGAAATTTCAAGAATTGGACCATCTCAGGTCTTCCTGTTACAGCCTGTATTATATTATCTCCCACACGCTTGGAAAAATGGAACAATAGGCATATAGATAAATCTTTACTGCAAAACTGCAAAACAGAAAAACCAAATTACCTTAGTGAAGTATTACAAATAATAAAAAAAAGAAACAATGTAAATCGTAAAGTTTTGCATGTAAAAACCGGGGTAAAAAATGTAAGCGAGCTCTTTCTACTCACAATTTGACATTCAGTTTATATTTCTTGTGCTATTTAACTATATTATATTATAATACCATGGTTTATACTGTTACTCACTTTCCTTATAACAAAACAGTCGTGGCTCATATAAATAATCTGTAAATCAAGTAAATAACAAGTACCTACCTTGGTTATTCAAATTGTTGCATTTTTCACTGTCTTGTTAGGTACATTATATAAATATAAATATATAATTATACAAACACAACTATATATCTATACCTAGTCTATATTATAATAGTATAATACAATAATTGCTAGGGAGTTATAATGTTATATAATATGTAAATAATTATTAAATAATATAGAATTATGCTCACCGTGAGCATTCGAATAACTCGTACTGAGCTCGAAGAATGCCACCAGTATATCGACTAGAAAGTATAATATTTGATTGTTAATTATATTTATAACATTTAACATTTATAATATCCAAGAACATTGTATTATTTTAATAATATATTAACATAATTTTATATACCTAATAAAATATTGATGAGACAGATAAGTCTAGCTATACATTTTTTGATAATTTTTTCTATAATATATTATTTAGACCACTATTTTTTGTTTTAGACCCGTAGTATATTCCAAGGTGTGTGCACGGGAGGTGATTGGTGTGCCTGGTCACCCCTGACATTTTATAATTGTGTCCCTTAAATTAAAGTCCCAGGGCCTAGGGACAGTGATTTCATCTGATATAACTAGAATAAAATAAAATATTTTTTTCTAAGAAATGTGGTAAAAAATAAACCATTTTTCGTGATAAAAAAAATAATAAAACGTAATAGTATATTGTGTAGCATGGGCGAGAAGTAAGCTATTTCACTCACAGAACTGAAATTGGCAAAATTCCTTCCACACGCGATCCACACATACTGTTTTTTGTCACGCCTCTGCGTTCATCGATCACGGAAAAGTTAATCCCGAGATATATGCAACAACCAGACTATATTACGAAAACAATATTTCATGAAAGAAACGATTTGGTTTTATTTATTTTTAGGGTCATGTATCGAGATCATAATATGAATATAAGATGTAATCAAAAGTTTATGTTTTATAAGGATCGTAGTATAGATTCCAGTGTCTGGTATAGTGTAGAGAATACGCCCAGCACTTTTGGGGATTTCCACTTTACCGCATGGACTTTTTTGGGATTCCATTTTACGTCCCGGCACTATTGGGATTCTTACTTTACCACGAGATTGGAGGAAACAATTTTAATTTTCTTGGAGTAAGTTGTTATGATTATAACACCTGATATTTAGAAAAAAATTACAAATAATAAATAAACATTGTAATTAACTTAACCTAACCTAAACTTTCCTATCCAAGGAAATAAGAGATATTTTGGTACTAGTAATTATATATAAGTATTATTATTGGCACTGATTAATATGTATCTACATGTATTGTTAAGAGCTTTAGTCCAAATTAAGAAAACAACCCAATAATATTGTATGCACGCTTCCCCTCCCCAAAATTCCAGTTTGCGCAGGCCTATGAGTGTTTTAAAAATTGTAAAGATGTTATTAAAATCGATTTGGAAACACATCAGAATTCTAAACAAAACTCTATGTAATTTTGCTATATTAGGTAGGTAGCTGATTCTGGATGGCGTAGCCTGTGTCAAACTAAATGCCCTTGGATTTACATATATCTTCTTAAAATCTTATGAAAATCGGTCAAAAACTAAGGATTAGCTGTATTTTTTTTTATATATTTGGAGGGCTTGAAACCGATTGAAAAAATTTCGATTTCGTTTTCAATTTTTCAATACCGGTATTACGAAATTCCGGTTTCGGTTTCAACTTTCCAATACCGATATTAGGAAATTTCGGTTTCGGTTTCGGTTTTGTATGCTGGTTTCTACATTTTTAAAAACGGATTTAAAGCAGACTTTAAGTTAGAATTATAAATAATTTTATTATACTTAAATAGTTAAATACTTAATATGATTTTTTAATTTTTGATAAAAATAAGAGTAATATTTCAATAGGAGTGATTTTGTAATTTTATTCTACAAATTACAAGCTTTAAGGAACCTAGAACAAAATTATTTCAATAGTTTAAAGTGTTTAAACTTTAAAGATAGTACATACATGTCTAGACTATAAGTATAAAAGTAAACCGATAAGGAACTACACTATAATGAACAACAAACACGCAGACTGCACTTCTGCAAACACAGTATTTTTAATAACTAAATAATTCTTAAACAATATTATATAATATTTTAAATTTATTTTTATATTAGTGTTATTATTATTGTCTCTGATCCCCACGGCCTACAGACTGCAGTAGCGGTGATGGTCGTACGATCACTCACACAAATTAAAACCCGTGCAATTTTCAGTTTTTCCTGGTATTGTACCTCTATAAATAATTGGTTCTAGCAGTAATTATTATATGATTTTCTTATTATTTATATTTTATAGTTTGATTATAATAGTATTATACTATTCAGTATTTAATAGCTTAATACTATTAAATAACAATCTAATAAATTAATAGACCCATATACGGGCCGTCATCTGTCAAATGTGCTGCCCAATAAATAATTAATAACTATTATTAATATTATTTATTATTCATTACTATTATAATAAAAGTATAAAACCTCAACTTGGCCGAAATTCTCGACTCAACTCTCGGACCACAACCGGATCAGAACATAAAAACGCTTAAATTTCTTAAGCCAACTAATTTAATTATCAAAATATAATTGTATCTATGAACCCTATGTATATTATCTAAATTGTTATTAAGAATTGTGAACTAATGGCCTTTGCTGCCGAGTTGTTTTTAAGAACAATAAAAAAAAAAAAAAAAGGTATAAAACAACTATAATAATTTTTCAAATAATGAAATGGTTATCAACATTTTAATCATAATTCCATGGGTGTATCAATGCAATTTACGTATTTACGTACATTTTAAAATAATTTACGTTAATTAAAAAAAAAGCATTATTTAAAATATTAAAATTAAAATATTGAGTTATAAGTTATAACAACGGTTCCCAATTTTTTCCGATTTCAGTTTTGACTTTAATACCTGTATCCAATTTTTTTCGGTTTCGTTTTCGATTTTGATTTTGGTTTCGGTTTTTTAACGGTTTATACCAATTTCTGAAACCGGTTTTGAAATCGGTTTCAAGACCTGTATATTTGAGAAATCATAAAGTGAAATCATCCATTACAAAAATGATAGAGAATAATATTTTTGAGGGTACGACATATCAGTTTGTTTAAATATTGTCACAAAACAATTAAATAATTTAATTTTACAATAATTTTTTTGTTGGGGTGCATCAGTTTGTCTCTGGCGTATTTTGTGAGGAGGCATTCAGTTAATAGGTGTTTAAAAGTTTTAGTCGCAGTGTTGCATGGGGTGCATATTATACGTTGTTACTTTTTCCTCATTAAATGTTCATGAGTGTATAATGTGTGGCCGATTCGTAATCTGTTGATTATGATTTGATGCCTGCGTGGGAGTGACGTGTAAAATTAAAAATACTAGTGCCAAACACAGAAAGAGCATTATCACTTCTAGAACTTCTCAATGAGACGAACCTTCTTCAAAAAATATAACATGAACACTTAGATATATCACATACAACTTATACTATCCTAAAACTTATTGCATCATATAATTTTTCTTATATAAACCTTATTCTTTTGTAAAATTTAAATAAATTGTAATATGTATCTGGAAACGCCAAGGTAATTGAGGCGTATTTTTTAAATATGAAAAAAAAAAAATTTATTTTGAACCCTGAATATAAAGTCAAATAATAATAAAATATAAAACCCCTTTTAAAAATTATCTTCTATAACTTTTGTGATGGATGATTTTACTCTTAGATTACTCAATAATCATTAAAAACCATTTTAGATGACAGTGTTGTGTATGGGTCTGAAAGAGAAAATAAATATTACATTGACATCCTCTTAAGAGTGGTATTTGTCTTTCTGTATTTACATTAAAAATATGCCCAGAATTAAGGAAGCAAATCATAATATTAACTACTGTAATTGATTTCATATAATTATTTTATTTTAAGATTTGTTTTAGATTTTAAGCGGAGCGATAGACTGTAGCCACATATACCATCACTTGAAGAAGTTTTTTTTGAATTAGATAATCTAAAATTAAATTTGTCAACAGGCCCCGATAATCTGTCAGCTACCTTTTTACACGAATGTCGTTTTGTCCTTGCACCTCATATTCATTTTCTTTTTAACCAGTCTTTAAATTCTGGTATATTTCCTACAATCTGGAAAACTGTGTTTATTTCCCCTATTTTCAAGAAAGGTGATCGCTCTACCGTAGATAATTACCGCCCAATTTCAAAAATTTCTATACTTCCAAAAATATTCTCAAAAATAATAAATAATAAATATAATATAATCTCTTATATTAAATAAATTTTTACATGATACTCAACATGGTTTTCGTAAAGGGCATTCCACCATAACTAATTCAGCCATATTCAAACACAATATAATCGATTCATTCTTAGCTAAATCCCAAATGGATACAGTCTTTACTGATTTCAATAAAGCGTTTGATAGTGTGGATCATTTTATACTTATACATAAACTAAAAAAAATCGGATTCTGTGATCCATTACTATCCTGGCTTACATCCTTTCTAATTAATAGAATCCAACTAGTTAAATTAAACCAATTTATTTCAGAACCCATCCAAGTTCTCTCAGGTGTTCCTCAAGGCGACCATCTTTAACCTACATTGTTTCTATTATTTATAAATGATATAAATATGATTATAAAACACTCAAATATTTTATTATTTGCAGATGACGCGAAGATCTTTAAAAAAATAGATTCCATTCATGATTGTATTAATTTACAAGATGATTTAAATAATTTATATGATTGGTGTAATTTAAATGGTTTGAACCTCAATATCTGTAAATGCAAAATATTATCATTTAATATTAAAAAATCTCATGTTTATTTTGATTATAAATTTAATAATGTCTCTATTGAACCTGTGGATTCATTTACCGACTTGGGAACCACTTTCGATTCTAAGTTATGTTTTAATCAACACATTGATAAAATAACCAATAAAGCATTTCAAAATCTCGGTTTCATTACTCAAACTTATGTAAATGCCCTAAAAAGTATTTATTTTGCTTTTGTCAGATCACATGTAGAATATGATCCCTTATTTGGTCATCAGAAAACATAGGAGTTAATCTCGAAGCTATTCAAAATCGTTTTCTTCGCTCTCTAACATTTAAGTTTAAAATCGAACGTCCACCACATTCAAATTATAACGGAGTATTATCCTACTTCAATATAGAATCGTTAAATACAAGAAGAAGTAACCTCCATTATTCATTTTTATTAAAACTATTAAACAACTCAATAGATTGCCCTTATTTACTGCAACGATTAAATTTTCGAAATTTCACAGACTCGTATCTTGCTTAAAAATTGAAGAATTCGTTCTCTTAAAAATATATTAAAATGTATAGTAATATTATAATTATTATAGAAACGAAAAGAAAAAAACATAGAAATTATAATTTACATACTTATAATAAATACATTATTATCACTATATACTACTTACCAAATTGCTTTGCAAAACAGTAGTTTATAAATCCAAAATCGTCTATACATGTAAATTATCAAACGTTTATCGTTACTTTATGATACACACTGATTCGTTCAAATACCGAATTAAATACTAATTAATTGATAAATTACAATAATTTTTTTAAGCTTTTACATACCTGAAAATCCAACTTTCTTTAAACTTTCTGTTAGTCATTTATAACATACAAAATATAATATAAACAAAGTTAATTTAATGTTTTCTAGTCAAATAAATAATAATGAAAATTAATTTAAATTAGTTACAACCCTCACACCTGTAGGACAATATATATATACTACCGTAGACCAGGTGTGTGTTGTCAGAAAGAAAAATAACGGAAATTAGGTACTTAATCATTCTTCTGTACAGTATAGATGTCATTTGTACCTCGTCAAGGAGTACATCACTTTAATGGTTGTGTTAAATTTTAAGGTTGTGTATAGCGATTCTTGGTGGTGTCTGTCAGCCACTTTCGCATATTTACTATTTACCACTTAAGTACGATTAAGCATACTATACCTGTTTAGCAACACGATTGGGCATAGAATGTTTTATGTGACGTTGCTACATCGTGCTATTTAATTTGATTCGTACCATACTTGGATTTTATTATTTTCATAACTATTATTAATATTATTATTATTATAAAACAGATTTATGAAATGTGACTATTATTGGCAATGAAATAATGTTATGTTTTTAATTCGTACCATATTTTGAATTGTTATAATTATTTGAATAAATATTTTTGTAAAACAGGTCTATTGGGTAACACGTCTATGCTCCTTATACTTATTATAAACGGAGCATGGGAATAGTTCCAGCTGGCCGACGTATATGCGCATATGCTCAATAGAATTTCAGGTTGGGTAATCGGTTATTGCGTTTCAACAATAATATTGTATGATAATGGATTGATGAATAATATACAAAAACTATATTGTTTTTGAATGAATAATTTATTCATCTATTGAATATATGATTTATTATTTATTAATTATTATTGTAATTATGCTTTTTAAAAATATGCATTTTTAGTTTTGTGTTTTCATAATATATTGTATAAATATGCTAATAAATATATTTTATGTTGCCAGAAATGACAATACTGCTATCATGATGATGTCTGTGATTGCTCGACCCAACCCCGCCAACCTATAGATTATAATGCTCTGTCTATGAGTATAAGGTCTATGTATAAAATATACTTCAAAATTGAAAATGGTAACATTGCAAAGTTTTGTATGCTCAATTGTGTAGCTTTTCTTTTGTCTTTCTATATTCTATGACACGCCGACAAATTTGCACAATCATGTCGTAAAAAAGGTGTTTTATGTTTAATCGTGTCATAGCCCGTATCTACCTACCTACGTATATTTTATGTGAAGTGGTAAGAATTCTAAGAAAACATTTTAATTTGCCGTCAATGCTTCTTGAAATAGACTTTTCCGCATTTTTTATTTTTTGATATTAACGTCTCCAAAAATTAAAATGCAACAATTTTTAAATACTCTGTTTGAAATAAAACTTCTTTCTTTAGGTGTGGGTAAAAAAAAATTGTAATGAAAAATAAAACGACACTTTTGATGCTAATGTTCTCGGAAACTCGACCGATTGTCTTAATTTTTATTTTTAATGAACGATTATATCACGGAGAAGGTTCCTACCGCAATAGCATTTGTCTAAGTTAATTAACATTTGTGTTATGTAATTTTTAATAATTAAAATAAACGTGTACATTGTTCACCTATATATGTATACATGTTTGTTTATCACCATAGTAACGAATAAAATAATAATATTATAAGGACTACGCTAACCGCTCAACATCGTTTTTAATATACAATTGTTTATCATTGTATGCAAATATAACACATCCATTACAACTACTGTACAGTAGATCAGTACCAACTTGTCCATTTTTGAGGTAAAACTTCTTTCTTGAGGTGTGGGTGGAAAAAATCGTAATGAAAAATAAAACGACAGGAAAAATGAAACTACACATTTGTTTATTTGTTTATTTTGCTAGCAATGCACGGTGGTGGTGGCATGCACGTTTATTTTTATTATATTGGTTTTTCTCACTCTCTCCTTAATTTACTTATAATTTCACGGGCCCCAATACTTATGATAGAAGTTTTACTTCCCCAGAATGTAGTGGTGGGCTCACACACACTCTCTTTTTTTTTAATATGAGATTTTTCGGAGTTAGAGGGATAATATCAAACACGTGGGAAAGTCGACTTCAACTAGACTTGACGACAAATTCAAATCTGTTTTCATAATTCTTATCGCTTCAATAGATTAATTGGAATGTTTGGTGAAAAACATGTCTAAAATACTATGTCGCGCGTGTGTTAGACAAAAACAGAAAATCACGGTATCGAACACCCTTAATATTATTATTATTTATATTGTAATATATTATAATCCTAATAAACTTTTAAGTCAACACAGACTGTATAACGGTGTTAAATTCGAATAGGTTAATGTTATAAATAGAAAATAATCAGTAGTTATTTGTAAAAATGGCCCAAGTATAATAATTACTAGATCCAATTTTATGTCTATTTTATATTTATGTAAGCCCATTTTTAAGGAATATTATCCTCAATACAAACTTTTTAGGAACTAAGAAACTAGGTACTCTTTCAAAATTTAAATTATGTAAATCAAAATTGTCTAACTAATTACTCACTAATTGATGCTAATTTAAATCTTTTGAAGTAATAATTCAATTTGGTTTTTATTAAATGAAGCAGTTGCTTTACTTACTTTTATTTCTTGCCAAGAGTTAATTTATATTTACATGAGGGGAGTAGGGCCGACGAACTGAGGGTCGTTCGAGTCCCTATACACAGTTGTGTATATTTTCCTGATTGATTAAATATATAATATAAAATGAGGGGAACGAGCCCTTACACACCGGTCCCGTATGATATAAGTGGCGCCCGGTCCGTGGGACTCGATCGGGTGCTACGCGTGGCCGTAACAGGCACGATGAGGGTGTTATTATCGGTCACCCTGAAAAGGGAGATTTTAGATCTCTTGGTGGATGGTTTGTCTGGCGAGACGATTTCGTTAGACGAACGGTCTTGAGGATAACGGCGTAGTTGGGTTGGCCGTGGGGCCAACTTAACGTTACTGAATGGCTGTTTGGACTGTTCTAAGATCGTCGAGGAGTGTTAACGTCTCGTTGAAGTGGTGAATTGCTGATACACGGATTTACATATGTCGGACCGATGGATTTAGGCGGTATGAATGTCAATCACGGTGGCATGGTCACGTTGTCGCCGATGTACAACGTTGGTCCGGACTGACGCGTGCTGGTTGCGGGGTCACGCTGTATTTTCTGTGGGACAGTATCGTCGTACGGCGATGATCGGCGTCGGCACGGTATTAACTACCATGTATCCGCGCTACTGTTGGTCGTCGCCAGTCGCTGGAATTTCGTAGGCTCGCCGTTGATGATCACTGCTACTCATGCTTGAACACCGTGGGGCAACGAGGTTTTGGCTTGCGAGATCGACGGCTTGGATGGTCTTCGGTTCTTCAGAGACTTGTGACTGATCGGTGTGTTGACTGTTTGAAGGCTAACTAATCTTTGCATTGCATTGCATGGTTGGAGGTACTTATAGTCCTTTTCCTGAGTTTCAGGGGGTTTGGCCCCAAGACTTGAGTAGGAGGTGGAGTGGTTGAGGTGGTTTCTATGTGCGACTGGTCAGTTTACCGGGTATTTTTCTCAGTTGGCTGATGAATGTCCGAAGCCTTGGCATGTGAAGCACTGGGATGGTCCAGATGTCTTGTAGGCCTCTACGCGGATGCATACGTAGAACAGACTGGGTTTAGAATGTTGAGTTTTGAAGTCGTTAGGACGGGGCTAGAACGGTTAAGTATGGGGTAAAGCATTCCGCGAACATAAGTGGCCTTTTTAATGATGTCTTGGACGTTTTTATCGAAGGTGAGTTTACGCCCAATTGCGATAGGCTGACGGCAGTGGCTGCGGTGGCGGAGGCTGCGGCGGCGTGCGGTGGGTGGCGGCAGTGGTGGCTAACCACACAATGCACTCGCGGATTCGATCGTTCAGCCTATTATCACGATCGGCGTACGGTGGGCGTCGGCAACAGCTAAGTGCACAAAGCGATCGCGATCGCGAGCTTGTAATATTGTATTACGTTCGGGCACAAAACAGCAACTATCAATCACTATTTCGGCAACCGGCTACTAAACATTGACATAAAAGAATTTGCAACCCACGAGGTCTCCACGGACGTCAAAAGCGACGACGTCTGACGACAAGAGAGACCATGCAACAACTGGTTGCTATTGCGCCGCCGCGCCGGCACACACATATAATAGCCAGCCTGGCCTATATCATGGTGGACGGGAAGGGGATGCGCACGCAAAGTCGTCGTCTGACACGTAGGCTCGTGAACAGTTCGATATGGATAACCACGGCACGGAATTGACGATATCTTGCGTTAACAAGTGGGGTAAGCTAATCGAACTAGAGCGATGTCGAGTATGTCGGGTCTGTATCGAGCGGTTGTTGGGAAGTGTGTGGGGGATGAGAGAACAGTAATGAATTAGTCTGATTGTTGAACGTGGTCAAAGAGGACACTGCCGGCAGCGTTTGTCGAGTGGCTAAACCACAAAGGGTGTTTGGCGTTGATATCACCTGCCGAAATTTACCATTCCACACTTTGGGTTAACAAGTATAAGTCGTAAGTTGTGAGTGTGGCGCCGGGTGGTTGTATACCACTGATACAAGTACTTCGTGGCCATTTAGTTGGATAAGGACAGAAGAGGTTTGAATGAGTGTGTTAAGAGTCATAGGTTGGTGAATGATGCGTCGGTGGATTAGAACAGCCGTGCCGCTGTGAGCAGGTGAACCGTGGACGGGCGGCAGATCATTCGTGTATGTGAAATAGTTAGGAATATGAAGTTTGGTAGAAGGGGATGAACGGGTTTCGTTAAGTTATCACTAACACAACAATCACTTATCATACAATCCAGTCAACAGTCAACCTGTCAAAACGCCAACTGCCAACCAACACTCTGCAGCCAACGTTCAGTAGCAGTTCCTTCAAACAGCCATTTTCACCGCTCTCAACAGGGCATCAGCGCCTACGGTTCACAACAGTGAACCTGTCTAGACTCAACAGCCGTTTTCACCGCTCTCAACAAGGCATCAGTGCCCACTGTTAACACCAGTGAACCTGTCTACACTCAATAGCCGTTTTCGCCGCTCTCCAACAGGGCATCAGCGCCCACAAATAAGCCGCCGTGGAAGCGACGTCCCTCCGAAACTAGCTGTCGTGGGGTCACGCCCTCACATAGCCACAGCATCCCCTCCCAAAAAAGGCACACCCACTCCCACTATGGGCAATTAACGTAAAGGGGAAACCCCTCTACCAACCAAGCACTGAAAATGGCACGAAAACGTTCGTCTCCCCCTCTCCAACACCATTCAAAACATGAACTTTTCCTCAACATTTTTGTTTGTATTGCACACACCGCCAAATGCTTTTTTCCGGCTTATTACATTCACGCTGATACATTTATCCACCATCCACCAAAATGTTGGTGCCTCATTCACTCTTAATATATTTTATACTCATATTAAGTAAATTATAATTTTAATAATTTAATTTCAAATTTTATAATAATTTTTTTTAATTTTAATAAAATGTAAATGTTGTCAAAAAAGTTGTATACTATCAATTGTCGTACACTATCAATTGTCGTATACAATCAATTGCCGCGCGATCTATTGTCCACTATCTATTGTCACGCTATCAATTGACCACTGTCTATTGACGGTATACGATCTCCAACACCAACCCAAAACCCCGTCCAACAGCAAACCTTACAACCAACCTCAAACACTCCTCCACTACCACCTCCCTTTTATAAAATTCTATACTGACATGCTTCGCAGAAACATCTAAACCAGCGCACACTTTTTCAAATTCCCCAGTCCCACAACTTAACGTGTCAATGACACTCGACCTGCTCACCAACCTATTGACTGCACTATCTAACAATAAGATCCGAAAACTTTTATAGATACACTATTTTGGAACTCCAACGGTATCAAACACAAACTCAACGAGCTACATTCCCTCGCACTCCTATGCATTGCATTGCATTGAAAGGGATGGCTATGCCGTTTACTATTCAATTTAGAAGAAATGGTTAGACTTGGTCTGCCCAAGAGAGTGGGTAGGGTTTCAATTTACGTTTAGTATTTGGGGGAGGGTGTGTTTTGCCTAGAAGTCGGATGTGAGTATGATTCGAGAAAGAATTTTTGTAGAACATTGATTTGGTTTGGGAACGAATGGAGTTTTGAATAGATTTGAAATTTGTCGATTTTAGAAGGACCGAATTTCTAACGATAGTGGGCATACGCGTTATGGTGCGTATGCCGATGTTTTGGACGGATTCGATGCGGTTCCATTGAGAGGGTCCTATAAAGGGTGCCCAAGAAGAGCCAGCGTACGTTAGGATAGGTGAGACGTAAAGTTTTAGTATGTTAAGTTTCGTTGTCGTTGGGACGGGGCTAGTGCGATTTAGTATGGGGTAAAGCATACCTCGGATGCGGGTAGCCTTTTTGGTGATGTTTTGAATATGTTTGCCGAAAGTGAGATTGCGCCCGATGGTGACGCCGAGGTATTTTGCTTTGTCGGACCAGTTAATGGAGTGGTTGCCGAGTAGTAGTGGTGGTACGTGGGTGGTATTTGAGTGTCCGAAAATGATACCTACAGTTTTGGTCGCGTTTATTTTGATTCGTCATCGGTGAAACCATGTGGTTGCAAGGTTAAGTTGGTGTTGTAACTGTATGGCTGCTCGTTTTTGGTTGTGCACGTAAGTAAAGAACATCGTGTCGTCGGCGAATAACGAGAGATGAGCTTTTGAAGTCGTCGGAATGTCGTTTATGTAGGTCAAGTAGAGAGTTGGTGATAGGCAGGATCCTTGAGGGACGCCTGCGAGAATGTGTCTGGTGGACGAGAAAGAGTCTTCGATTTTAGCGATAAAAGTGCGGTCGGTGAGAAAGGATTCGATGATTTTAATGATTTCGGTCGGGATGTTGAGTTGAGAAAGTTTGTAAAGGAGTCCGGCGTGCCAGACTCTGTCGAAAGCTTTCTCCACATCAAGAAATATAGAAGCGGTGTTTATGTTGTTGTTAAAGTTCTGGCTGAGTTGGTGAGTAAGTTTGGTCAGTTGGTGGGTAGTAGAGTGTTCGGGTCTGAAGGCAAACTGTTCTGGGCGGATTTTGTCACGGAGTATGTTTTGCAGGTGAGTGAGTATGAGTCGTTCGTAGATTTTTGATAGGGAGGAAAGTAGAGCGATTGGGCGGTAGTTTACGGGTAGTTTGTGGTCTTTGCCTGGTTTGGGAATGGAAATTATGACTGCTTTTTTCCAGGCAAGTGGAAAGTAGCAGATTCTGAAGGAGCTGTTTATAATTTGCGTTAGTGATAGTAAGATATTGTTGGGAAGAAATTTAAGAGCCGTGTTGGTGATGAGATCATCGCCTGGGGCTTTCTTCTTGCGAAGGTCGCTTATGATTTTTTGAATGGTGCCGGGGGTGGTGAACAGGTTAGATTTTATAGTATTAAGGTTTTGTAGTGAATGGTAGTACGCGGTCACTTCTGGTATGTCGGGACCGGGGTTGGTTTGGAATTGTTGTTCGAGAGAGTCCGCTATCAGCTCGGCTCGGTCTTTGGCCGGAAAGACAAGACCGTTTGGCCCGGTCAGAGGGTGAGAAGCTGGACGTTTATGAAAGAGGCATTTATTGAGTTTGTAAATGGAGTTGTCTTGTTGGTCAAGAGAGTTTAGGAAGGTGTCCCATTGGTCAGTTTTGTGAGTTAGAAGTAAGGTACGAATTAGTGCGATTTTGGCATTTAGTTGGCGTTTAATGGTTGGGTCACGGTTTCTCTGCCATAGACGGCGTAGTTGGGTTTTTCCAGTTATTTCTAGTTTTATGAAGTCGGGAAGTAAGAAGGACGAGTTTTTGAGTTTAGTAGTAAATACGCTAGCTTCGATAGCGTGTTGCAGGTTTTTGGTCAGACAATCGACTGCTAGGTCAATTGAATGTTTGTCATTTGTAGGTGGTACGGGAGAGTTAGGTAAGTTGGTAAGGATCGTTTTGTATTTTGTCCAGTTAATGAAGCGGTTAGTAGCAGGAGGAGACGATGAGATCGGAGTACATAGAGTCTCAAGAAGTATAGGGTTATGGTCGGAAGATAGTTCGTTGAGGTTTTCGATTTGGGTCGGGTATGGTAGACGTGCGAGGGCGATGTCGAGTACGTCGGGTCTGTGACGGGCGTAAGTGGGAAAATGTGTGGGGGAAGAGGGGGCAGTAATGGCATAGTCCGATTTTTGAACGTGATCAAAGAGAACACGGCCGGCTGCGTTTGTTGAGTGGCTGTACCACAGTGGGTGTTTGGCGTTGAAATCGCCTGCCGATATTTGCCATTCCGCGATTTGAGTAAGTAAGTCTAAGTCAAGTGTCGAGAGAGTGGCACCAGGTGGTTTGTATACCGCTGATACAAGTATTTCATGGTTGTTAAGTTTGATAAGGACTGAAGAGGTTTGAATGGTTGTGTTAAGAGTCATAGGTTGGTGGACGATGCGACGGTGAATAAGGACGGCCGTGCCGCCGTGAGGGGGCGAGCCCCGGGTAGTCGGTAGGTCGTTCCTGTACGTGAAGTAATTTGGAATGTGAAGGTTGGTGGAGGGAGATAGACGAGTTTCGTTAAGTAAGATTATGTCGGTTTTTAGTTGGAGCGCGAGAGCTGTTAGTTCATCAAGTTTGTGTGTAATACCGTTGGAGTTCCAAAACAGGATTTTTAAGTTATTCATTGGGAGGCGTGAGAATTGTCAGGAATGCTTTTATGGTCGTTTCCATTAGTGTTTTGGGGTCCTGGTTGGTTGCCAGGGCAGTCAGTAGGTTGGTCAGGAGGTTTAGAATCAGGGACAGGTAGATTTGTGGTGCTTGGGGAGTGGGGGAGTGGGGGAGGGGGGAGCTGCTCCGGCAATTGCAGTAACGTAGGATAGGGTGGGCCTAGGTGCAGGTGGGGGAGGTGGTGTTTTTTGAATAGGAAGGGTTTTGTTTGGTTTTGGGATGGTTTGGGCCTGAGTTTGTGGTTTTGGTTGGTTTTGAGCCAGTAAGTGGGGGCAACCTCGGAAATTTGCGGTATGTGATCCGCCGTAGTTGCAGCATGTTGGGGCTTGTTCGCGGGTTTTTTGGCAGTCGCTAGCCAAGTGGTTACCTGCACATTTCACACATCTAGGTGGGTGACCGCAGTTGCGTGAACCGTGGCCGAAGCGTTGGCACGAAAAGCATTGGGCTGGGCCGGAGGGTTTGAGGGGTTCAACTGAGATTTCCAAGTAGAATAAGTTGGTAAGGAGAAATATATCCTTGGCAGTCGGGTTGGCAGCGATATGCACGAGACATATAGGCATTGGTTTATCTGGAGTGCCAAAGCGGCGGACGAATTTTACGGAATAACCCAGGGACTCAAGTTCATCCTTGAGTTCGTCAGAAGTTATGTCATTAGGTATTCCCTTCAGAACTACCTTGATGGATCGTTCTTCGGGGAGTGAAAAGGTGTGGAATTCGATACCATGATGCAGTAGAGTTTTTTGGATTAGCCGGAAAAGGGTCGCATCAGAAGTTTGGACGGTGACTTGGCCGTTGGAGGACGATTTGGCGGTTAGAAAGGTAGGGGCAATGTTTGCGAGGGCGTAGATCACGGGAGCGATCTTCCGCCAGGAGCCGGAGCTTAGCATGATTGGTGGTGGTCTGGCGGATGTAGGTTTAGTCGGAGTTTTTGGTGTGTTTGGTGCTGAAGTAGATTGTTTAGATGCGGAGGTGGTTTGATTTAGTGTGGAGGTTATTTGGTTTAGTGTGGAGGAGGTTTGGTTTTGTACGGAGGTGGTCTGATTTTGTGCGGAGCTATTTGTTTGGTTTGGTTTAGGTACGGAAGTTAATGTATCTGTAGATTGTACGGAAGTTAGTGAGGATCGAGAGTGTTGTGTCGAGGTGCTTGAGTCAGAGAAGGAGTCTAATGTTTCGGAGTCGGAAGTTTTTGATGGTGTTGGAGAGGGAGGAGCAGAACGTTGACGTGCGAATTTGAGTAGGTGGTTGGTAGGGGGGTTACCCCCTTTGCGTTTTTTGCCCATGTGTGATGGGCGTGGGTGTGTTTAGGGAGGGGATGCTGTGGCTATGTGAGGGCGCGGCCCCACGACAGCTATAACGGAGGGACGTCGCTTCAGCGACGGCTTACTTGTGGGCGCTGGTGCCCTGTTGGAGAGCGGTGAAAACGGCTGTTTGAGTTGAAGGTTCGTGGTGTGAACCGTGGGCGCTGGAGCCCTGTTGAAGCAGTGAGAACGGCTGTTTTGTGGTTTAGGTTCGTGGTGTGAACCGTGGGCGCTGTTGCCCTGTTGAAGCGGTGAGAACGGCTGGCTGCAGAGTATAGTTGGCAGAGGACGTCTTAACAGGATAACTGTTGATGTACTGATGATGATTAGTGAGTGATGTGTGTGATACTAATGATGATGATATGAATACCTCGCACTCCTATTGCATTGCATTGCAAGTAGGACGACCATAGATATGTCTACGTCTATGTGCTCTTTTCAGGCGGATGCCTATTAAGAGATGAATGATATGGCAGGTAGGTTTAGGTATACTATGACTGTGACCAATCGAATGGTCGTATTTTAGGAGTTGATCTTATTGTCGATACGGCTTCATCACGGCCCAAGTTTTTAATATGATTGTGGTTTGAGAAGGTGTTTTGATAGAATAGTCTTTTTGAATTATCCTTTACTACTTCATGTATGGTTTTTATTCTGGCAGAGTCACGAATGTTCTGGTTTGATACGAATCTCAAGAGGCCAGCACTGGACCGTACGCAACTGGTCTGAACTGATTCAATGAGATTCCAGTTAGATGGCGAAATACAAGGGCCCCAGGCCTCGGCGGCGTATGTTAAGAGAGGTCTTATGTACATGAGATAGATTTGAATTTTGGATTTGAGCGGCACTGGGCTGCGGCTATTTAGGACTGGGTTGAGCATATTTTTGCATCTACGCGCTTTGACGAGAGTATTTTTGACGTGGTTGTTGAATGTTAGGTATTTGTCGAAAGTGACTCCAAGGTACTTTGCATGGTTTGTCCACGGGATGGGTACACCTGCCATGGTAATTTGACTCAAATTAAACGTGGTGTTTTTGTTGAACAAAATAGCTACTGTTTTACTTGTGTTGATGCCTAGCCTCCAGTTTTTGAACCATGTTAAGGCCAGGTTAATTTGCCTTTGAAGTGCATTAATTGCGTATTTAGGTTTACGATTTGAGGCTAGAAACATGGTGTCGTCGGCGAATAAAGCGAGACTGCTGTTAGCGTTAACAGGTATGTCGTTTGTGTATATCAGGTATAGGTATGGTGACAGGCAGGAGCCTTGTGGCACACCTGCTCTGATTGGACGGTTACTGGAGACAGAATTATCGACACGAACGTTAAAATATCTGTCGGATAAGAACGATTGGATAAGCTTAATTAAGTGGATTGGGGTACCAATTTTGAATAGCTTGTGGAGTAAACCTTCGTGCCAGACCTTATCGAAGGCCTTTTCTACGTCGAGAAAAATAGCCGGAGTGAATTTTTTGTCGTTTCGATTTTTGCAGAGCTGGTCCGTGAGCTTAATTAGTTGAAGAACGGTAGAGTGTTGACGACGGAAGGCAAACTGTTCATCTCTGATCAGGTGCTCAGTTTGGCACTTTAGTTTTCTGAGGATGATTATTTCAAACATCTTGGCAATAGTGGGTAGGAGCGTGATAGGACGGTAACTAACGGGGTCAGCGTGGTTTTTCCCCGGTTTAGGTATGGTTATGATCTGACCTCTTTTCCAGTCGTCCGGGAAGAAACAGAGTCGAATGCAACCGTTGTATATATGCGTTAGCCTGAGAATAAAATTATTCGGAGCGTTTTTAAGTGCGTTATTCGTGATATGATCTTCGCCGGGGGCTTTCCGTTTGGGTAGATGGTTTATGATGTCTTTGATGGACCCAGGGGTTGTGTAATCATTACTACTGACTTGTGCGTCAAAGATAGATGTTAGGCTGCTAATTACTTCGGGGAGGACTGGGCCACGATTTGGTGTGAACTGTTCTTGGTACGTATCAGCAAATAGTTCTGCACGATCAATGGCCGAGTAAGTTAGGCCGTTTGGTCCCATAAGCGGATGAGTTGCTGGTCTCTTTTTAAGAAGGCTTTTGTCAAGTTTGTAGATGGACCCATCAGATGGGTCCAACGAGTGGAGAAACTTATCCCATTCGTCCTGCTTGTGAGTGGCAAGCATTAACTTTATGAAGGCAGTTTTGTGGTTAAGTTGTCGTTTTGTGGCCGGGTCGCGGTACCTTTGCCATTCACGCCGTAGACGGTTTTTTGCATTTATTTCACTTATGATTTCAGGTGGCAAACGGTCGCGATAAAATAATCTATTGTTGATTGCATATTTCGAGACATCTAGTGCTTTTTGGGCATTTGACGTGAGGGTGGCTACTGCACGGTTTATGTCGTCACGAGTATTTATTGGTGGTAATTTACCCTTGGAGATAGTTTCTAGAGTGTCGCTAAATTTTTTCCAGTTTATTCTGTTTGCGGGGGTTGGAGGTGAAGAAGTTATTGGAGAGTCATTGATTAGCAGAAGAACTGGATTATGGTCGGATGACAGTTCATTTAATGATGTAGATGATATTGATAGGTGTGGAAGTTTGACCAGGGCGAGATCGAGTACATCTGGGCGGTGATTTGGTATTGACGAGAAGAAGGTAGGCGAGTCAGGAGCTACGACTGTAAGGTCCATGTTTTGGACGTAGTTGTGAAGTGCTAGACCGGCTGTGTTTATGCAGCGGCTGTGCCAAAGCGGGTGTTTTGCGTTTAAGTCGCCCGCGACTATGAACCAATCGCAGCCGTTTAGCAGCACACGGAGGTCGTTGTCGACGGACGGGACGCCAGGACGTTTGTAGACTGAAGATATACGGATGATGTGTTGGTTTATTGATATGTCAATTGACGTAGATTTCATTGATGTTTTTAAAATAGATTGGCGGTGGATTATGCGTTTGTGGACGAGTATGGCAGTGCCCCCGTATGAAGGTTTTCCTGGTCGCGCTTCATTATCCGATCGGTATATGTGGAAGTTATTAAATTTGATATTGGTATTTGGGTTTAGTTTGGTTTCTCCAAGTAAAATAATGTCGGCCCTGATTTTTTGAATTAGCGATTGAAGTTCTAGAATTTTGTTTGATATGCCGTTACAGTTCCAATGAATAATTTTTAGTTCATTATCCATTCCGACTAGTGAGTAGGGAGAGGAAAGACTTGATTGTTGATACCATAATAGATTTAGGGTCGCTATCAGATGTAAGGGCGGTGAGTAGGTCAGTGAGTAGAGTAATTATTTCATCGATATTGATTTGATTTATTTTTGTTTCGTCGGAAGATGGGTTTTTGTCTGAGTTTACGACATCAGCATAACTAGTATTTGTTTTCGGCTGAGCGATAGAGGCCGGAGTGGATTGTGTAGGTGGGGGTGGTTTAGTTACAGCAGGCTTCGATGACGCTACAACATGTAGGTAGTGTGAGCAACCGCGGAAGTTGGCCGTGTGACTACCCCCACAGTTGCAGCAAGATGGCGGATCTTGTTTTGGTTTGGTACATTCTTTGGCCAAGTGATTACCGCTACATTTGACGCAGCGTGGTGCGTGGCCGCAGTTTTTTGAGCCATGGCCAAAACGTTGGCAGTGAAAGCATTGCGCTGGACCCGATTTTTTAAATAATTCTACTCTAACTGAGAGATAAAACATAGACGTAATTTGGTATATAGTCGTAGATTGCGGAGTTTTGGTCAGGATGACTAAACACATAGGAAGTGGACGGGAGTTTGCACCGAAGCGTTTTACAGTATTGACCGTGAACCCTCGGAGTTCAAGTTCGGCAGTGATTTCCTCTTCAGCTATGTCAGTGGGTATTCCTCTGATGACCACTTTTAGGGTGTGATCTTCAGGGAGGGAAAAAGAGGTAAACGCAATTTTATTGGTTCTCAACGCTGATTGGATTTTCCTGAAATTTGTAGGACATTTCATCTGTAGGCGGACAGAGCCTTTAGAGTCGATTTTGGCTGTAAAGTCATTTGTGTTGAGTTCAGTTATTTCTAGTATAGTTTTGGCAGATTTGCGCCAGTCGTTGGAGTTAATGATGATCGGAGGAATATTTGTTTTGGCCTGTGGACTAGAACTGCGAGAGGGCGGTGGCAACGTGGTTATCGGTGAACTTGGGGTGGAGGGGTCCAGAGTTTGGATTAACTTATTATTAGTAATAATGATTGACTTACCCGATGAGAGTGTGGAAGAAGGTGCGGACACACTGGCCATTTGCCTGTCAGTTTCCGAAATATCGCTGGTTGGTCGAGAATTTACCGATGAGGCGTAAGATTCGCCTGACAGCGATTCGGAGTCCGATTGATCGGGCGATGGCGGTTCAGCACGCTGCCGCTGTGATGTGGCAACCAGTAGCGGTGGCGGAGAATAGGTCCCGTTTCGGAGTTTCTTCGGTTCGGTAACCGGAGGAGTCCGATTCCTTTTGCCTCTGCGGCCGCCCATAGTGTACGTCGATATGCGCCAATCTAATGTTGTAGCTAACGTCTGCACGGGATGAACACTGGGCAACAACTGATCTCGCACTCCTACTGAAAATGTACCTATATTTATACCCCTTCGATTGGCCGTCTTCATCGCTGATTGGTCGGGTTTCAACGTATGACAAGAGTACATCGCATCGTTGCGTTGTCATTGTAATCTGTCTGGTGCGGTTTTCATGTGTCACAACGTTGAAACTTATTTGTATAAAATCGACTATTGTAGTCATGTTTCTTTTGTTGTATATGTACATATATGTGTCTATTTTGCTTGGTGAACCGTTGTTTTTGGTGGTCTTGATAAAGACCTTTTTAATGGAGTTTGTTCCGTAACAAAATAATGTACAGTAAAAAAGAGGTGTTCTCATTTGAAAAATAGAAGTTTATATCGATATAAACAATCCAGTTCAAATTAGGTAAGTCACCGCAAATAATAATTTTAGAACTAGAATACGGCGATACAATTAGTAAAAAAGTAACATAATATTATTTACTATCATTATTACTTTTGGGTGGGAAATAAAAACCCGTGATTATTAAATATTATTTACTACATATTTCAGACTTTGGACCGTATCATATTTATAGGAGTAATATTTAAGCAAATCATATGACATGTACACTCAGGCTATGTTTATGTGTGAGTTGTAAATAAACATTAGTGTGTTTCCGATAACCACTGTCACGCCAAGTCGTGCACCGCTCGATACAAGTCTCGCACGCGTACGCACTTATTAATGCTTCGCGAAAATGAAATATATTCTTGTGTCCATAATTCTAAAAACTACTAAAATTTAAACATACTTAATGAAGTTTAATTTCAAAATAATGGTTGAATTCAGAAGGTTCTAGACTATGCTCTTTCGAAATATTTTTTTTTTATTTAAAATCTGATGTGCCCAAAATAAATACAAATGTAATGCAATTTTTAAAATAATATATTAATTTTAAGGTGCTATAAAATTGAAAATTGAAAATCGACTTCTTATAATGCCCGATTACTTTGTCCAATAACATTCATACATAATATATTATTAAAATCGGATATTCCAAAGTAGTTATGTTCAATTTAACACTGCTTATAGGTCTAAAACGCATGAAAAATAGGTGTGCTTCGATTCCCATAAAACAACATATTTTTTTACGCAACTTAGAACTTCACCGCACCTGAACTAACACCGGAATTTAATATAATATAGTCACGATCACATCAATATATTAAATCGTTTGAAGAAAAAACCAAGTTCGGAGGAAAGGAAATTACCTAGACCAGCGGTTCTCAATCTTTTTATAGTCACGTACCACCTACACAATTTGAAAATTTTTACGTACCACCTGACCATTTTTTGCTTATTAATAATGTGTAAGTTTATGTTATATGTATAGAATTTTATTTCATTAGGAGTTAAAAAATGAGATAATATAAATTAAATATATATATAATAAACTAATAAAGTATGTAATGCACAAAAAGAAATTAAATTAAATCAAATTAAATATGTAAAATTATTATAATTATTATGGTTTACTTTTTACTTCAATGAGACGATTTGTAATATATGTATAAGGATATGAGATACTCATGGATACTTGGAACTTTTAAAGTAGGTATGTATTATATTTTATACATATAATTCCATTTTTAAATGCAATGTTTTCGGCCAAAATTAATTAATCCTTTTACTATGAGTAAGATAATAATATTATTCATCGGCAATATAAATATACCTTAAATATGTATTTTAAGCATATACCTAGGTAAAATTTTACTAAGTAATACGGGCTAACAAACTGTCTTCGATCAAAATCGTTTTTCATAATATAATATCATTGAATTCAATACATTGTACTAATTTAGCACATCCAATACACATTACAGTGTCCCATACGACACATATTATGGAGAAAATAGTTACCACACAAAATCCCTCCCCCTAATAACTACTAAATGTACTTTGAATTTTTATCTATCACAAGCAGAAAAAAATATGAAAGAAATAATATACACATATTATTATCACTGTAAAATCAATATATTTATCGGAGCGATCAGAACCTTAAATATTGTTCTTTATTAATAGTGTGATATAAATGGATAGAGCTGAAGCATAATACAAAATTAAATATTTAAGGTTGACCAAGTTCTGCTATATAATGGTTATTTTGTATACATAAATTGTAAAATGTATTGTATTCTAGTATAAAGTTGCTTACCTTCGAAATCTAGAAACAAAAAACAACTGATTCAAATAAATATAATGACTGGAAAATTTAATGTATGTTCGTTGAATAAATATGCGTATTAACAAACATAGGTATCCAACGACTCAGCAGGGTTGCTCTAAGTATAACAATAAAGGGGCACCATAAAAAACACGTATAGTTGAAATACACGCAAAAACTGCGGACCATAATTACAGGAAGCAACACGATTCGCGGAAAAATTTCTTGAGAAAGCATAGCATGTTTGTAGTTATAGAATAAAGTTTTAAAATACAATAATCTAATTGTAAATTTCACATAGAAGTGCTTGATGTAATTTTAAAATCATTGTGAATAATATTAACAGAGCTATAGCCAATTTAACGAAAAATTATTGTAGCTTATTTTCAACATTATATTAGATAATATTCCCCGTGACCGCATCACAATGCACTATCTAACTCCTATGGCAACCAATAAACAAATAAACAAAAAATAATAATACTAATTTCAAATATTACCAGCATAATCTGCAAAAATAAAAGAAATAAGAACATCATTGTAATATCAATATTATGTTCCTGAAATAATAAGGTATCAACAAAAAATGAGTGAAATCCCATACAAAAAAAGAAAACCGCTCTAAAAGTAGTTGCTATAATTTTTTGAACTATAGATATTATTTATGCTTAAATAATATCTATAGTTCAAAGACTTAGCTACCTATAAAATGATATCACAACTTTTAGAGCCTTTTTTTTTATAATTACCGTTTTTTTTTTACACGGAGTATGGTGGATTGTTTTTTGTTGGTATTATATATAAGTTATACAGTCTAAAAGACCTGACGATTTGAAAATTAAAAATCTATACTAGTGATCGGCAGATAAAATAAAGTTATGCAATGTAGGTATATGGACAGTAAATATTTTAAAATTTATGAATTTATAAATTTAATGACTGAAAATTCCCAAAAAGAATATTTTGGAAAAAAATACCTATTATGGTATTATACAGAGTTATAACAAAATTAACTAGAAATTATTGTAGCGAATTTTCAACATGGTTTATCATTGTATTTAAATACAACACATCTATTACAACTACTGTACAGAAAATCGGTAGCAACTTGTCCACCTTTTGAAGTAAAACTTCTTTCTTGTGGCGTAGGTGGAAAAAAAATCATAATAAAAAATGACACGTTTGTTTATTTACTTATTTTGGAAGTCATGCACAGCGGCTGCGGAGTGCACGTATATTTTTATCGTATTGATTTTTCTCATTCTCTCCCTTATTCACTTAGGATAATTTCACGGGTCCCAATACTTATGAAAGAAGTTTTACTTCCCCAGAGTGTAATGGTGGGCTCACACACTCTTGTTTTTAGATTCTGAGTGAAACGATGAATGTATTGATTTTACAATGATGTGTGTTTTTTTTTTTATTTTTTTTTTTTTTATTTTTTTTTTTTATTTTTTTTTTATTTTTTTATTTTTGTGTCTGTGTACACGATAAGTAGTCGAAATAATGCTTCGATTTTCGACTTCAGTATCTTGTTCGATGGGAAAGTGAATATCGTTGGTGCATTGGGGAGGTCAAAATTTTAATTTCCCAGTAGTTTTCATAAGCGATGTGAAAAACAAAAGAAAAATTAAGGAAAAACGGGAATTTTTACGCAAAATCGATTTTTAACAAAATCGATTTTGGTTATTGGTGTAACTCTAAAACAAATGACCGTAGATGCATGAAATTTTCACTGGTTGTTTATATTTGCATTTTCTATACACAATAAAATTTACAAAATATTTTGACTCTTTTTGAGCTGTTTACGGCCATTGTCAGTTTTCAATTTTTTTAGTTTTTTTTTCTATAAATATCAATAAAATTTTATCTGTTGAGTAAAAAAGCTTGAAAATTTAATAGAAGGCTCCTAGGTTATTGTTTCAAAGGCAGATGAAAAAAATTAAAAATCCTTAGTCACAGTTTTTAATTATAAGCATTTAAAGTTCAAATTTTGACAAAATACGGAAAAATCACGAAAAATAGCAAATTATTTTGAGTTGAGAATTCATAAAAATTTTTCTTTTTAAATCTAAGATTTGAAAATGTAATATAAGATTACTCATAAGTTTGTCTACCTTTATCAAAAAAAAAATGTCTAGAAGAAACTTAAATTAAATTTTTATGAGCGTCTGAAATTTATATTTTTACAACATTTGATATTTACTCGATTTCTCATGTAACAATTTTCTTATTTTATTGTAATTAAAAAACAAATGACTGTAGATACTTGAAAATTTCACTGAATGTTCATATTAGCATTTTCTATACACCATAAAATGTTGAAAATATTTTGACTCTTTTTGAGCTGTTTACGGACATTGTCAGTTTTCAATTTTTTTAGTTTTTTTTTCTATAAATAACAATACATTTTTATTTGTTGGGTAAAAAAGCGTGACAATTTAATATAAGGCTCCTGATATATCGTTCTAATAGCAGTTGAAAAATATTAAAAATACATAGGCACAATTTTTTTTTATAAGCATTTAAAGTTCAAATTTTGACAACATTTATCAAATTTATAATTTATTAATTATTTTGTGGTTAAAAATGTATAAAATGTTTAACTTTTATGGCTAAGGATTTAAAATTTAAAACAAGGCTCCACGTAAATAGGTTATATATAAATTACTTTATTCACAATAATATCATCAAATATACTTGGTAATATCATAGGCTGACTGACCGTTTTCGCTCAGAATCGTTTTTCTTATACAATGATATTATATCATTGAATTCAAATTTAACACCATCCATTACAGTGACCCACTTGTAACCTACTGTACAGCAGAGCGACATCCACTTATCCACCTTTTTTTTTATACGATAATATTATATAACCCGTTTCACACAAAAAGCATTTAGATGTTTATTTTTTACACATAAAAATAATTTATCATGAATAAGTTACTCGATCACAACATATTTTTCATTAAATGTCGATAACAATTTTTTTGCTGGGTCAAAACTATTTTGTACCTACCTATAGTATACAAGATTCCTCATAAGTTTTTATTAGCATTTAAAGTTGAAACGTTAGCAAAATTTATCCAAATCACGTAAGTTTGCATATTATTTTAAAATTAGGTATTAATAAATACAATCCCAAATGTAGTTATTTTTTTGTAATATATAAATTTTAGATACTCAAGGGTACCTACTTAGAACTTTTGAAGTAGTTATGTATTATAATAAATTTATATTTTCTACATATTATATAATGACATTTTTAAATGCAATGCTTACGGCAAAAATTAATTTATCCTTTGAATATTAGTAAAATAATAATAATATTCATCGGCAATATAAATATATCTTATAAGTTATAGCCTATACCTAGGTCAAATTATATTTAGTAGATAATACAGACTAACAAACTGTCTTCGATCAAAATCGTTTTTCATACACAATTGTTCTAATTTATCATATTCATTACACATTAGGTACAGTTACTTATTACTTATTTTATCTTTAATACCTACAGTAGTACTACTACTATACTAGTATTACCTATATAATATATAAGGAAATTTAGTATTAACAATTATTTGTTCCATTTATTCTACATTATACCCATAAAAACGGTAAGTACATGCATAACTAGAAAAATTATCAAAATTAAAAATTACTTGATATTAACTTATATATTATAATATTTGTGATGTATGTTCCTAACTTATAATTAATTCTTATTTTAATATAAATACAAAATCATCATAACCTTTTAATTGAGGACCACCACTACAACTTATAATAAATATCACAGTTAATGTTATTAAAACTTTATAAGAAATCATAGTTGATGTTCAGATAACTACAAAGAACGACCATTAATGTTACTTTGCAAAGAATATAATATGACTAATTCCTGACTAGAGGAAATATAATACTTTGGTGTTTTTAAATTAACAACTAACTAAATATTTGATGTTTGAAAAACATGTATCTTCTTGAAACATGATAATATAAAAACTGCAGTGTGCATAACCACAATTTGTTTATTTTTTGTTACATGACGTGTTATACTTCCATATCTATATTCTATATCTAAATCTATACCGATACTATAAAGAGGTAAAATTGTTTGTTTGGATTAATCTCCGGGAGGCACTACTTACTTATCCTTAGCTTAATCCTTTACTTATCCTATACTTAACCCACTATATCACTGATTAATAAAGGCTGTACCTATTTTGTATGTAGAATTATTTTATAAAACAATGATCTTAATAGTAATATTGTCATAGCAGCACGGCGCGAGGAGTCGATTTCGACACGTAGTCAAACCTCGTTGTCACAGCTCAGTTTCGATGCGTACCTACTACGTGCTTTATACGTGATAAGTATTGGGTAAATTACTTTTTAAAAGTAACAAAATTACTTTACTTGTTACATTTAGTATTTTTATTGAAATCAATTTCCCGTTACCGACATCATTTTTATCACGTTACTTTACTTTTTTTATTAAAAAAATAAGGCGTTACAAATAACGTTAAATTTTTTAAAAAATAATTAAAAATCATTCCATAATTGATATTAAGTAGGTATTTAGTACATTTTAATGACTTAATATTATACATGAACAAAATGTATAAGTATTAATTTCTGGGATCTTTAATAATACTGTTAATTATTATTTATTATAAAAACTTTCAAAATCGTAAATACATTTTATTGATTTATAATTTTTTTCGAATATCCTAGCCCCTAGTTTTTGTCATATTATTCTACATTTATGACTTACTTTAATAACTTGGAAAATAATACGTGACTATATAAATTACTTTTAAAAAGTAATTTTGTAACAATATTGCATTAGTTTAAATAAAATATAATGAAATTATTAGAGTGATCAGTGATACCTACAGTAGTTTGTAATATTGGCGTTACGTAACTATTCAACACTGTATCTGGGCGTCACCCGATTGCGGCCCAAAGAAACCTTTTTACCTTTTTACCTATCCCGATTGCGGCCCATACATAGTAGGTAGGAAACTACCTATACAGTGGTTATTAAAACTACAGTTTATAAAGACAAATATAGTAATATAGGCAAGTTTCTAACATACATATTTAGATTACCATTTTTAGAACCTGAAGTGGTAGGTGAATATTTAGCCATACATTTAGCTTCTATAACCTTCAGTGGCAAAAATCCAAACATTTTTCGTTTATTTGGTAGACACTAGACACTTATAATGATGATGATTATGGTTGATGATTTTAATTACTATTTATTGATAAATTAATTGTATTTTCTATGTTTTTTTATTGTAAAAAATTATTTGACTATTTGACTATTTGTATGTATATACATATACTATTTACAGTCTTGTAAAAAATACTTTTTGACTCTCAAAGGTCGGTATATTATTTGTAATAATCATAAACGAGACATTGTATTTGAATTTTATATACAAATATCTCCAATACTTTATTTTATTAATTACAAGCTGATCCCGTGTACGCCGTTCCCATTAAAA